>NC_056746.1:1506825300-1507060300 GCF_019279795.1 Protopterus annectens | reverse complement strand
GTTTTATGGATAGATTGTTATCATCTGATGTGGCATTCCTGACCTCATATGGTGAGAACTAGCAATGGAACTCAGGATGATCCTTCACCTACACTAACAGCATGCTATAGGTATTCACTGTGTTAGTGGCATCTGTCCATACAGGGCATGTGTATAAGGCATGGTAGTTTCTTTGTGGGTTACATTTGCTGACTCTACAGTTGTTGCAGGTGTCCAGTGGGGAACATAGCAAAGGACCACTTTAAGCAATTATTTGCCTATTGTAGGGATGGAACAGGGTGCCATGTCCTCTGTAGTCCACTGCAATCACACCATGGTTACTATCTGTGGGCAATATGCAGGGGACTACCAACATATTGGTTGTTGCCTAGCCAAGTGTGTTTGTGTATGAGACATGGGTGGAGAGTATTATCTGGGTAATACAAGGGTTGCCTATATTGTTCCCCAATCCATAATGTAATATGTAGGGGTATGGATTATCTACACTAGCCTCTCTGCTGTTTGACATCTGTTGTCCTTGTAAGTTGGACATTTTGACATATAATAGGTCCTCCATACATGAAATTTGTAAAACCCACCCCACAGTGAGTCCTGTTATTACACAATCACAGCTCCATCCACACAGAATACTGATAACAAACACACACACACACACACACACACACACACACACACACACACACACACACTTGACAGTGCTGATATTCAAACCCCTACTGAGGTATGTATTTCTACTACAGTGTACTGCATTTATCGCACGCACCATGGAGCTTATAGGGCTACTCCTTCCCCAAAGGTGTATTTCAAGGTGAATGCCATCAGCAGGCTTGCCAAAGTTGGGCAGTGGAAAGTGTGGTGACTGTGAATAGCCACAAAAGCATTGATCCGTACATCCACAGACAAACAAACACACACCCACACAAAGAGCTTCATAGTTGCCTTGTTTGAGATTAGAACTCCTACCTAACTAGTACATCACACTACAGAATTACGCATTCAATAGCATGCGTCACAGAGCTTATAAGGCTACTCCTTCCCCAAAGGTGTATTATAAGGTGAATGACATCAGCAGGCTTGCCAAAGTTGGGCAATGGAAAGTGTGGTGACTGTGAATGGCCACAAAAGCATTGATCCATACACCGACAGACAAACACACACACACACACATATACGCACCCACACACACACACACACACACACACACACACACACACACACACACACACACACACACACACACACACACACACACACACACACACACAGGCTCACAGTTGCCATGTCTGGGATTAGAGCTCATACCTAACTAGTACATCACAATACAGCATTAAACAGTTATTGCACATGCCATGGAGCTTACATGGCTACAACTTCCCCAAAGGTGTATTTCAAGGTGAATGACATCAGCAGGCTTGCCAAAGTAGGGCAATGGAAAGTGTAGTGACTATGAATGACCTCAAAAGCATTGATCCCTACACAGGCAAACAAACACACAGAGTTTTATAGTTGCTGTGTCTGGGATTAGAACTTCCACCTAATTAGTGCATCACACAACAGCATTACGCAGTTATAGCACACACCATGGTGCTTACAGGGCTACTTCTTCCCCAAAGGTGCATTTCAATGTGAATGACATCAGCAGGCTTGCCAGCCTAGGGCAATGGAAAGTGTAGTGATTGTGAATGGCCACAAAAGCATTGATCCTACACAGACGAACAATGACACACACAGTTTTACAGTTGCCATGTCTGGGATTAGAACTCCTACCTAAACAAAACATCACACTACGGCATTATGCAGTAATAGCACATGCTGTGGAACTTACAGGGCTACATCTTCCCCAAAGGTGTAGTTCAAGACGAATGACAGCAGGCTTGCCAAAGTAGGGCAATGGAAAGTATAGTGACTGTGAATGGCCTCAAAAGCACTGATCCCTACACAGACAGACAAACACACATGCACACACACGCACCCCCCCACACACACAGTTTCACAGTTGCCACTTCTGAGATTAGCACTCCTACCTAAGTTGTGCATCACACTACAGCATTACACAATTACAGCATGCGCCATGGAGCTTATAGGGTTACTCCTTCCCCAAAGGTGTATTTCAAGGTGAATGACCTTAGCAAGCTTGCCAAAGTTGGGCAATGGAAAGTGTAGTGATTGTGAATGGCTACAAAAGCATTGATCCCTACACAGACAGACAAACACACGCAATTGCCATGTCTGGGATTAGAACTCCTACCTAACTAATACATCACACTATAGCATTACACAGTTATAGTGCATGCTACAGAGCTTATAAGGCTACTAATTTCTCAAATATGCATTTCAAGGTGAATGACATCAGCAGACTTGCCAAAGTAGGGCAATGGGGAGTGCAGTGTGTCTGAATGGGCCATAAACCATTCATCTGGAAGCACACACACAATGCTCAGTCACACACAGGTTTACATTTAACAGGAACATGT
The DNA here is from genome assembly GCF_019279795.1 of Protopterus annectens. NCBI lineage: Eukaryota > Metazoa > Chordata > Ceratodontiformes > Protopteridae > Protopterus > Protopterus annectens. The sequence goes on along the minus strand of NC_056746.1, from coordinate 1,507,057,826 downwards.
ATACAACTGCTAGATGAATAATGACTTGTACAGTCATGTTACGCAGCTATTACAAGCACCACAGACACTGTAGTGCTGAGGGTACTAGAAGCAAATGTCTGCAGTGATTGATATTTGCACATCATGTGGTTTTAGTCAATTGGATGTGTGCTGGGTGGGACAGGCCTCATAATGGGAAGCTCTTTTTCGCTGTCTGTCACTCTCTTCCACACATCTATGCATGTGTAAGTTTGGCCTATTATAGTGTGTTGTCCTTGGATATATGTGTGTATTCCTATCCAATGTGTGTGCAAAGTATGACTGGTGTGCAATGTGGAGTGTGTGCACAAACATCTGCGACTGTCTGATATGTATAGTCCACTGTTGTTGCCAGACATGGGCTTCATTTCTGTAAGTGTGGCAGCATGCCCAGTATGACCTTTCAGTATTTTGTTGTCAGACATGGCCTTTGTTTCTCCAAGTGTAGGAGCATGCCCAGTATGACCTTCTGTATTGAATGTGTGAATCCATTCCAGGTAGGTTGTACTCCAGTGCAGGCTTTTGTGTTCTACACCTACAGCTAGCAACCTGTTTCTGCAGGATATCTGTAGATTGGTTGACAATATGGAGTCACAATGGGCAAAGGATAGTGGGATACTGTAACTAATTGTCTCTGTGCTGCTTCTGCTACATGGTTTTGGTGTTAGCAGAGATATTCAGACATATGTACTGTTTTACACTGTGATGTTTTATGTCAACAACTATTAACAGGTATACATATTTGCAGTAATTTCCTGGGGAACACAAAAGGAATGAAGCTGTGTCCATTATTGTGGTCTGCAGCCAACATATTCTTGCACAATCATGCCATTCTGGGGGGGAGCTGCAGACACTTGATGATGGGTCTGTGTAAATGGTTCAGCACCTTGGTACTGTGGTGGCTGAGGATCCCATGCTTGCACATCTATTGACGTGACAGTATGGCCATATCCTGCTATGGCCCTACCTCACAGCTGTACAGATTCACACAGGTTACCTAGAGGCAGGGCTCATATTTCTGGTCATTACCCCTTCACATTGTGGTTTACAAGCAGGTTTGTAGCCACTCATTCCTGTGTTTGCAGGCAGGGATAGTATGTGCAAACATCTGAGTTTCAGACTTCACATACTCCATGGCGTGCTTCTACCCCCCCCCTCTGTTATTCTATCCTCTTCTGAACATTATGCAAATGTTATCTGATAAGTATCCCTATAGTTATCACTTCATCCCAGCAGTATTTAGGGGTTGCTCCACAGTTCAGGAAGTAGGACATAGTGGACATGCTACTGGGATTTGTCAACATGGCCTTGCATTTGTGTTCTGTGGACTGTGTTATGTTGTTATTTGGGAGTCCATGAGATAACATACATAGAAAATGATGAAGTTTACATCACATGGGATCACCCAATACCAACAGTCCAAAAGATAGATGCTAGAAAACCAGATATAGTGGTCCAAGAAAAGAAGACAAAAGTAGCACTGATCATTGAAATCGCCACACCTAGTGACTACAGTGTCTTGCATACAGAGAGACACAAAGTCATAAAATACCTCGATCTGCAGGCAGAAATGAGAGCCATGTGGAAGAAAGATACCCAGACAGTTCCAATAGTAGTAGGAGCAACTGGTCTTATAAAAAGAATTTACAATCGTATTTAGATATGTTACCAGTTCATGTAACACCGTACAAATTGCAGAATGAGTCATTACTGGGCACATTGTGGGTGCTGCAAAGAGCACTTTTGGCTAACATCAAAGAGTGAAACAATACTAATTTCATGAACTTTAATTGTACTTTGATGTAGGAATGGGGTCCATTCCCATCATGGTATCAGAAACCCAAAAGACTTGGAGAAATTAAAAATGGCAGTACGGGTGAGACACAGGCTTTTGACAGAGGACTGTAGGGCATTTGGTAGTGATGCAGGCCATCTGTGGCAGGCTGGTGCATTGTGTCACTCCTACAGTCCCAGGCTGCAAGCCACTATATTTCCCTGGGTGACAGGGTAGGTGTGCAATGTGTTAATGTCAATAGTTTCTGTCCTTATTGATCCATTGGTGTGGATCCTGGCAGGGTGCTGCTTACAGCTAGGGGCACACCTGCATTGGGCACCTCTTCAGCATGCTGCATTCTGTGGCTATTCCTATACAGAGGTGGGGGTCATATTGTACTCATTCTCAACAACAGGGATAAGACCTGTGAGGTACCTGTGGCTGATGGTGGGGTGAGGTGGGTGCATGTGTGCTATGGAAGCTACTTGCAGCTGACTCACAGATATACGTGCGGCATTCCACTTATGCTGGCTTGTGCAGGGACATCATCAGTTTCTCAGTACTTCGTACCTGTGCCTTTTGAGGTCTGCCAGTGTTTGGCCAGACGACATCAGTATTCCATGCTACACAGCCAACTAATGTGCTGTTAACCTGTATGCACAATTCCAAAGGTGTGTCCATTTGATAGTAAAATGTTATACACTCTCTGTCTAGGGTACTTCCACCTGTGTACTGTTTGTATGTCTGGGCCCACATTCATGCCATGTCCATCTTTCAGATAGTGACAGATATTACATCCGAACAATTAGTATGGATTACTGTTGGAATGTGTCTTGCTGGGATGCATTGTGTTTGGCACTGCAATTTTGAGAACTTGGCCCTGTCATCAAGAGTACTGGCCAGTGGCCACTAGGACACAAACCTCCATGTCTACATACTGACCACTTTTGCACAGTACAGATCACACACCAACCTACCACACAAAGTCCTGCATATTGTACACGTGCTACAATCTATCCTGCTACTTTGGCCAGCTCAGGTAATCTGTGCTCCACTGTTATTATACCTACAAATACATGTTACTACATTTCTACATAGGATTGTGGGGGGAGGGCACACCTGACAACTGTAAACATTTGCTATGACTATACTGGTATTTTAGGTACACTGTTTGCTTCCATTTCATTCTGTATTCTGACCTATAATGCAGACTAGCAGCATATCAGTGTTCTACAGTTCTTAGGTTTTACTGACCTACAGTTCAGTTTCAGACTTCTTACCCTTCAGAACTAACATCCCACTGCCTGGCTTGTTGTAGTCTGTCTGTGTAGGTCTGGAGGGGGGCTGTTCTCCATAGCCATCAATCAGAGGCTTTAGCACAGCCTTTCTTTGTGTTTGTCTACACCTGTCCTGCTGGCTGAGACAGTTGTTGGGTATGTGAGCCTCATCGACATGCAGGACATTTTTCTGGATGATGAATGATTTTGTGTGCTGTAGTTAGTTGTGAGCATGTTAGGTAGTTGTGCAGTTCAAGCCGGTTTAATTGTTTTACACTATGACAGTGGTGGGTCCTATGAAGGAGATTGGTGGCAAATTTAGCTATTTTATTTTAGCAGGAGGCATTTCTGTGCAAATTCATCTATCAGGAAATCAGCTCTTTTTTATTGTGAAGCAGCAACTTCAAAATGATTATAATATACCAGTGCATGGGAGGTGTGGTGATTTTGACAATAAAGAAACAATATTTTTGAGTGTTTAGTGCAGATCAGGCAACACACTTTTATCTGAGTAATTGTTTATAAATATTTTGTTATATCTCAAAGATCACTACTCATAATTCTTAGCTAGTAGAAGTTACTCACATGTTTTTTTTTTTTTTATATAAACATATCTTTGCCTATGTCTTAGGTGATAATTCAGTAAAAGCGTTTGCCACCACAGCAGGTTGGTAATTTGCCTCAGATGCAGGTGGGAGACTTTGCTGTGGCCAAGCTGGTTCCTCAGACCACTCTCCTTTTCCCTATATCCCTCTGTGTGGCTAATACAGCCACTATGGACTGGGGGTTAACAATGTCCTCTGCAGCTATTAGGCTCCCCTTAGTGGGTAATGGAAAACCACTTTGGTTGGTGTTGCAAGAAGGGACAGGGAAAGTACCCCTGCTTAACCATAATATTCTGCCCATCCCCGAGGAAGCTATTGCTGCCATTAAAACAAATGTATTTGCTTTAATTTTCATGTCAAAAAGGAACAGAAAACTAAATGTATAACGTCTCCTGCTCCAGTTTCACTGGACAGGAGTAGTTTATTAAGTCCAGTTCAGGTTCTTGTACAGGATACTGACCTTTCTCATCAGGTAGTTCCTGGTAAAAGTAAAAGTGATTCCTCTTTTCCTATAAATATTCAAGAAAGTAAATCCAGAGAGGAATGTGATGGAACAGAAACAATTTTTTCCCCTCAGAATTCTGATTCAGACTCTGGAGAGAGCATGTTACCTGAATCTCCCTATCGATAATTCACTTTCTCCAAGACTATTTCTAGAATTTGCAAGTGTATTCATGGAAGAACACTGAGGTTTCTCAGTCCCCCAGAAAATACTATCAGATGTTACAGGTGGAATTTCCAGAACGTTTACCCATTTTACTAGTTCTGTCAGCTCTGGAGGAAGTGTTTGCCACTGCCTATAATTTTCCTGATACTCAGCCTACTGACCCTATAAAAGCAAATAGAATGTATAAAGTTCCTCACTCTTTTATGCTTTTATGCACTCTTCCCAAGCATGACCTAGCAGCTACAGCTTTAGTTAATCCAGCTGCTGCCAAACATTTTAACTGTAATCCTTCCTTTTTGATAAGGATGGTAAGACAATTTTAAATTTGGAGAAAAGCGTTTGCTTCTGCAACTTTAATTTTTATAATTTTGAGTTGTCAGCCTCATATGTTAAAGTTTATTGTGACTAACTGTGAAAATATCATAGGATCAAAGGAGGTTACTAGGCTATTGTCCCTAAGGGCTCTACAAGCCTAGCCATGTTATAGGCTTGTTCCCTTATGGGCCAAGATACATAGTCTATGTTTGCAAGTGAATCTAAGATCAGCACCAGCTGCCCCTGTCTAAGAGGGACATAGGGGAAACCGCCGGTGTAAATTTATGGGTTTTCATCCATTTGTTCAGATTATGCTTAAATAGTGTTATTGAGGAGCTCTGTTTTACATGAATTGGGAGTTTGTTTCAGAGGAATGGCAACCTCTGGGAGATATAGCAGTCTATCCAGCTGTCCTGTTAATATCACAGCGTAGGTTAAGATCCCTAGAGTGAGTGAATTTTGTCCCATTGGATTTGCGGATGTTCAGCAGCTTCATCAAGGCAGGGTCTCAGAATGCTCTTTATGCCAGCCACAAGTCTCCTCTAAGCAGTCTATATGATACTGAGTAAAGTGATAGGGCCTTCAGTCTGTCCGTGTAGGTCATGTGTTGTAGGCCCTCAATTTTGTTGGTGAGAAACATCTGAAGTCTCTCCAGTTGCTGCAGATATCTGGTGAGGTACATATAGAAGGGAGCATTGTACTCTATTACTGGTCTGATCAGAGCTGAGTACGGGGAGGTATAACTTCCTTAGCTTTGGAGTCTATATCCTTCTTTATAAGGTGAGAAACATAGAAGGCCTTCCTTACTTCTGTGGACACCTGATGATCAAAGTTAAGGCTGCTGTCAACTTGAGTTCCTAAATCTCTCACCACTGGGTTTGAATTTAGGGGGAAATTATTAATGTTGTAATTAGCAGGGGTTTCTCCTTTGATGTAGGGGATGATAATGCATTTTTTTGCATTTAGTTTAAGTCAATGGCTTTGACATCAATTATTTGTCTGTGTAAGCTCATTTTGTAGTTTGTTGACATCTTTGGGGGATTCAATGATTGCACCCAGTTTGCAGTCATCATCAAACTTGTTAAGCTATAGGCCATCTAGTTTTGCCTGGACTTCTGAAAAATAGGTATGAAACAGTAGGAGGCTTAGCACAGATCCGTGTGGAACACCACTGGTAACAGATCTGCTAGTAGAGTTGGAATTCTTATTCTGAGTGTATATGTTCTCTTTGTGAGCGAGTTGGCAAGCCATCTAGTGATATAAGGGTTAATCCCCAGCTGGATGAGTTTCTCAATAATGTCTGAGTGTCAAAGACCTTGACTATGTTGAGATGGCAGTGTGAACTCTTTTGCCTTTAATTTTTATAATTTTGAGTTGTCAGCCTCATATGTTAAAGTTTATTGTGACTAACTGTGAAAATATCATAGGATCAAAGGAGGTTACTAGGCTATTGTCCCTAAGGGCTCTACAAGCCTAGCCATGTTATAGGCTTGTTCCCTTATGGGCCAAGATACATAGTCTATGTTTGCAAGTGAATCTAAGATCAGCACCAGCTGCCCCTGTCTAAGAGGGACATAGGGGAAACCGCCGGTGTAAATTTATGGGTTCCCATCCAATTGTCCAGATTATGCTTAAATAGTGTTATTGAGGAGCTCTGTTTTACATGAATTGGGAGTTTGTTTCAGAGGAATGGCAACCTCTGGGAGATATAGCAGTCTCTTCAGCTTGTCCTGTTAATATCACATGGTAGGTTAAGATTCCTAGAGTGAGTGCATCTTGTCCCATTGGATTTGTGGGTGTGCAGCAGCTTCATCAAGGCAGGGTCTCAAAATGCTCTGTAGGTCAACCACAAGTCTCATCTAAGCAGTCTATATGATACTGAGTAAAGTGATAGGGCTTTCAGTCTGTCCGTGTAGGTCATGTGTTGTAGGCCCTCAATTTTGTTGGTGAGAAACCTCTGAAGTCTCTCCAGTTGCTGCAGATATCTGGTGAGGTACATATAGAAGGGAGCATTGTACTCTATTACTGGTCTGATCAGAGCTGAGTACAGGGAGGTATAACTTCCTTAGCTTTGGAGTCTATATCCTTCCTTATAAGGTGTGAAACGTCGAAGGCTTTCTTTACTTCTGTGGACAGCTGATGATCAAAATTAAGGCTGCTATCAACTTGAGTTCTTAAATCACTCACCACTGGGTTTGAACTTAGGGGGAAATTATTAATGTTGTAATTAGCAGGGGTTTCTTCTTTGATGGAAGGGATGATAATGTATTTTTTTGCGTTTAGTTTAAGTCCATGGCTCTGACACCAATAATTTGTCTGTGTAAGCCCGTTTTGTAATTTGTTGACATTTTTGGGGGATTCGATGATTGCACCCAGTTTGCAGTCATCAGCAAACTTGGTAAGCCACGTGCCATCTAGTTTTGCCTGGACTTCTGAAAAATAGATACCAAACAGTAGGGGGCCTAGCACAGATCCCTGTGGGATACCACTGGTAACAGATCTGCTAGTAGAGTTGGAATCCCTAATTCTGGCTGTATATGTTCTGTTTGTGAGCCAGTTGTCAACCCATCTAGTGATATAAGGGTTAATCCCCAACTGGATGTGTTTCTCAATAATGCCTGAGTGAGGGATTATGTCAAAGGCCTTGACTAGGTTGAGATAAGCAGTGTGAACTCTTTTGCCTTTATCCAGGGCACTGGTGACATTCTTAAAGAAGTCCACCAGGTTTGGCAGGCAAGATCTGCCCTTAACAAATCCAAACTGGGTTGAGTCAAGAGTTTGACATTTACTTATATCCTTGTTGATAAGATCCATGATGATTCTCTCCATGAACTTGCAGATAAGGCTGATTAAGATTATGGGTCTATAGTTCCTGGGGTCAGTTGAGAGACTATCATTGTGCAAGGGGATTGCAGTTGCTGTTTTCCACTCAGCTGGGACAAAGCCCATTCTTAGAGTGAGACTGAAGGTCATGCTCAGTGGTTCTACTAACTCCTGCTTTAGACCATTTAATAATCTGCCTGGGATGCTGTCTGTTCCCACAGCAGCTATGTTTTTGGCCTTGGAGAGTGCGGCTATGACCTGCTCTCTGGAGATACTAGGCAGAGGACTAGTGACAGGTATGTTATGGGGTATGATTGGTGGGGACAGGAGGGTGAAGTTTTTGCCAAATCTGTCCACTAGCAGGTTGGGAATGTCTTCAGGTTCAGCATAACTGGTACCATCCACAGCTAGTTTGGCAAAAAGCTGGGCCTTCCCTTTTGGATTTGAGATGTAGCTAAAGAATGCTTTGCGATTTAACTTAGCTGGGGATGTTAATTTAGTTAAGTAATTAGCTTTAGAGGACTTTACCAGATGTCTGTTTTGTTGTTTATGCTTTGGAGCGAGTTCTTCCTTTGTTGGGACAGTTCCCTCTTGTTTTTTGACAGCAGTTTCTTTCTCTTATCGTATTACCTATTTATGCTGGATGTTCACCAGAGTGGCTTATTTTTTCATGAGGATGTTGATTTGATCCAGTCTGCTATGGTTGAGTCTATACATTTATATAGGTGTTTATACAGGACATTTTTGTACACCTCAAAATTATAGGGTGCTGGAAGGGGGTCTGAAACTATTGATGCCATCTCTCAGTAGGCTATAGTTTGCTTTGGAGGCATTTTTTAACCTTTTTGCTCCTGAAAGTTTGTCGGGTATGATAGTTACTTCAAAGGAGACTGATTTATTATCAGACTTTACAAGGGAGAGCTCCACACATGGGGTGATGCAGTGATCCACCATGTTGGTAAGCACTATGTAAAGGATGTTACAGACCCTTGTGGGGGTACCAACTATCTGCTCTAGAGCATTTGTGTTTTCAAAGTCCAGGAACCTTTGGACTAGTGCATTTGTCCTCATATAAATTTCCCAATCGATGGAAGGATAGTTAGTCACCCATGACCAGGGTATTTGGCTATACTGAGAATGAGTCAATAGGTCCAGGTAAGCTGTGTGTTTTTTGTGATTCATGCTGGGGGACCTACAGCTAACAATGACGTGGGGGGTGGGGGGCTTTCCTACAGTTACTTGGACTTGGAGTAACTCTAGGGATTCATACTGTTTAACCAGTCTGGAGGTGTATATGTCTTTAATGAAGATGGATACTCCTCCTCCTTTGTTTTTTCATGTTGTGTGGTCAGAATGTGTGGAAGGCATTATAGCCCTACATGGTCGGGAAACTGGATCCCCCTGGATTGACACCAGAAGCTAAGCCAATCAATTTTTATTTGTATTGTGGCATCATCCTGGGGAGGGAAGAATGCTGCTTAGGGGTAGGGACATACCTGCTTGGCACATATAATCTGAAAGCTCCATCATGTCTCTCTTCATAGTCCAGTGAGCTACGTCTCAAGTCATTCACATCAACATGGACAATGACAGTCATAACAGTACTTGTTGTTTAGAGAATTGAATGAGTGCGTGATTTGGTGGATCCTGGTACCAGAGAGGCAGCTGACCATGACCTTCTCCTTGTCCAGCCTAGTGATTGGTAGATCTGTGTGTCTTACTATGGAGTTGCCTTTGACCAAGATATTTGGTTTAGACATGCCTTAGGGACTTATTGGGTGAGAAACTGATGCATGTGTTATATGTAGTTGGTTCAGTTGGGATGGTATTGTGTGCAGAAGGTTTGTGCTTGGGAGGTCTTTGCTCTGTTGCTATATTTCTAGTGAGTACCTCCATGTATGTGGGTGTTTGTGTTGTGTGCTTGGTGTGTGTGGGAGGTGGAGTGTGGGTGCTGATAACCTGCTTGGTATTTGGTTTGTTGTTACATGAGAGAGGGAGAGAGAGACCATTGATTCCAGATTATGTATAGATACATCTCTCACATATTGCATTTGCATGTTTTAGAAGTAGTATGTTGTCTGTATACATGAGGCAATTGTTACATTGCCCCAGGATGCCCATGTCAATTAGGCTGACTGGAGAAACGGTGGGAAACTAACCTTCTATTATGCCATGTGTATACTGTAATTGGGCTAGATGGAGTAGGTTCTGTTGTAGAACTAGTAAAATCAGCTAATCTGTGGGAAGTTTAGATGTAGAACCTGCAGTGGCACGTCAAAAAGCTCAACTGGATTGCTCTCAGGGCAGCAGTGTGCAACTGCATTGTGTGCCAAGAAACAGGGAAGCTTAGTAGGGTCCCCTAGAAGTTATCTATGGAAAATCTGACTTTTTAAGTGGTTCCATCTATACATAGCAGTGCTAATCCCTGTTGCATGGTGTGCAGCTACTCACAAACGTTGTGTTTAAATATCAGCTATGTAAAACAGTTTTCAAACAATCCAGCCAATAGGAAAGCCCAAGACTGAGCCTTATTCCAACAATCCCCAACTCAGATTGGTCTGTGATTACAGTCTTCTGCCACAAGGGTGCAGGAGAGCCCTCTTAATGTAAGATGGCTGGCTTTAGTGCTCAGAAAATTCCAGTCTAGATTCAGGAAGTCTAAATTTAGCCTATGCTATAAATTGGCAAATGGTAAATAGGCAGTGCAGAAAACATAGTCACAAACAATAAAAACATTTTAATATAAGCAGCAAAACAGTTACAAACAGTTTAAAGTGTAAAGAAGGTTATAAAAATACCATGAGGAATTCTCTATCCGCCTTTCCTCCTTGTGAGGAAAAATGTGCGTTGTTTGATTTGGATTCTTTTATTTTTCAAGTCACTAGTCATTTAAATTGTGCGTATGACTGTCGATTATACATCTAGTGAGGTTCCCACTGCTACTCTGAGCAGGTTTGCCTGTCTTCATTCTCAGAACCTCCTAGAGAATGTAAAAATCTAGAAGGTTAGAAAATCATGGTAAAAATTAGGAGGTGCAGCACCTAGCAGGATAAAAACACCCTCATAAAACTAAACAAACAACAAATAAAGTCTAACAAAGCCATGTTTGAGGAAACTTTGGCCTCCCAGGCCAAGGACAATCACAAAGAATTCTTTAGCTATGTCCATAATCTCAAAGAGCTCATTGCAAATGGAACCACCTATACTAAGCCAAAATATATAGCAAACCTCCTGGCAGATAAATTCATCTCTAACTTTTCCCCTCTCTACCAATCAACCTTCCCTCAGGAAATATCACCAGATATAACAACCCATACTATCACTAGGGAATGGGTCCTTAATGCTCTCTCTAAAACCAAGAACACTGCATCAACGGACCCAGACAATATCCCAGGATGTCTTCTAAATAGCATGAAACATGACCTATCAGGGCTCTGGAATTACTATTTAACTGTAGCCTCCAAACAGGCTTTGTGCCTCATGAATGGAGAAAGGCAACAGTCATTCCTCTGCACAAAGGTGGGCCATCTACAGACCAGTAAGTCTCACTAGTCTTATATGCAAAGCCATGGAAAGAATTATCATGGAGATTATCAACAGAGATATATTAAACATCCAGACACTGGATCCAACCCAGTTTGGTTTTGTCAAGGCAGATCATACCTACACAGCCTGGTGGACTTCTTTGAGAAGGTCACCAAAGCAATGGATGAGGCAAAATTGTTTACAATGCTTACCTTGACCTGGCCAAGACATTTGACACAATACCCTACCCAGGCATTGTTGACAAATTTAAGAGGTTAGGTACAAACCCGTATATCAACCAGTGGATAGCCAACTGCCTCACAGACAGGACCCAGGAAGTTAGAATTAGGGAGTCGACCTCTACAAAGAGGCCAGTCACAAGTGGAGTCCCACAGGGATCAGTCCTTGGACCATTCCTTTTAGGCATTTACTTCTCAGAAGTCAAGCCCAATGTCAGTGGTGACTGGCTGACTAAAATTGCAAATGATTTCAAATTAGGAGCTGTCGTTGAATCTCACACTGACACAAATGTTCTCCAGGAGGGACTGACACAAACAAACAACTGGTGTCAGAGCCATGGACTAAAGCTAAATGCCAAGAAATACATAATAGTATCCTTTGGGAAGTCATCCATCCCTGATAACTATCATATTGACAACACACCCCTTAGAGTTGACCCAGTAGTCAGGAACTTAAGGGCACACATAGATAGTAATCTAGCCTTTGATCATCACTTGTCTACAGTGGTGATTAAATCATTCTATGTTTTGCTACTTATAAACAAAGGTATGGCATCCAAGTCCAAAGAAGTAATTTTTTCCACTGTATTCGGCATTCATCAGACCTATCATTGAGTTCAATGCCCCCTTTGGTGTGCACCTAACCAGGCATATCTAACAATTAGAATGTCTGCAGAGGTTCCTCACTAAAAGAATACAGGACTTAAGTAAAATGTCTTATGCAGACCACCTCAAGGCCATATTCCTGTATTCTGTCTCCTACAGGCTTTTGAGGGAGATCTTTGCCTGGCATACTGGGCACTGGCAGTCCCCAGTCTTATGGAGCTCCTACATATCCACAAAACAAACAGCATCAGAATTACTCATTTTAAAGACTTTAACCTCGCCTGTCATATAAATAGGACCTGCTGGAGAGAGAGGCATGTATCCGAGAGACTACCCCATCTATGGAACAGGCTCACCTTCCATGTGAAGCAGAGTTCCTCCCTAACCCAATTCAAGTACAATTTGGACAATTGGATGGGAAACCAGAAATCCATCCCTAGTTTGGCACCTATGTCTCCATTGGATGCAGGCAGCCTGTAAATGGTTCATCTCCCAGGCTCATGCTGACATTTATCAAGGGTATCAAAACTTGCCAGAGGTTTGGGATGCATGGCTAGGCTTTAAAAAGCCCTTGTGGTTGTTAGCCTAGTAAGCACCTATGAACTTATGAAGCTATGAACCTATAAATGAGCGTTTAAATTCACTTTTGGATAGAGATGTTGGTTGCACTACTGCAAAGGTTATCAAAATGTGATGAGAGGGTTAAGCTGGTATACAGGAAATCTCTCAGATCTTTTTTATCCCTCCCTCTCTAAATTTTCTAAAGGTTATTTTGCTCCCTTGTCCAAATGCAGCAAGAAACAAAACAAAACAAAATATACAGTATCAGCAATATGCTGATAAGCAGACATTAAAAACAATGCTGGAAGTTCCCCTAAAAGAAAGCAGGAACCCCACAGATCAAAGGACAGTCAAAAAAGTCAGAATAAGTATGTAAGGGGTCTTGTCTTTATCTTTAATAACTGGAATACCCCCCTGGCTGGTGTGCGTTCCTGGCCATAGCATCTTTAACTATCTTCCCATTCTCACATCCTGCTCAAAGATTAAGGGTGTACCTGCCTGGAAAATAAGGACCCCCGCAAATATTAACAGCCACTCATCCTTAAAACTACTGAAACTTGCCATCTTAAAGTCAAAAACCCTGCAACCAAGGGAAGCAAGAAAGTATGTGTTCCCCAAACCTAGCAGTAAAGTTGTAGTTTTACTAACATAACTTCTATGTGTGTTATATTAAACATATATACTAACTATTAAATACATAGTATACCAGTAATTTTAAAGTATTAAAACTAGTGACCTAGCCAGGATACCCAGCAGCCATACCCCTCTCCACTCCTTAATAAACAAGCCTTCCTGTCCCTGTGCTGCCTCCTGCAACTGTTACCACAGCCTTCCCTATGTCTATAATAGCTATCTCCTATCTCTAGCTCTAGCTCAGCTGTAACATTATTTCTCTGTCCAGGTTGCTCCCTCTACTAAGATTGTTTCTCATACTCCTATCTCTTCTCTCCCTCTTAGAATCTCACAGTACATATCTCTGCTGTTTAAGACTGCTCTTACATTCCCTAGTCGATCCACCAATTTGCTTAATAACTGCACCCAGCTATTCCCCTACTATCAGTAACACAGAATTTCCAGCTCTATACTTACCCTTTCCCTCCTGGTAGCAACCCAGCTATCAGCAGCTCACAGATTGTTCTCTCAGACCCTTCTTCCTTTACTTGTACCTAATCTGTTACCATTTCCCTATTCATCTGCTACTCATCCTAAGAGTCACCCTTCTACAACTTTTTTTCTATCCTACTCCCCTATCCCTTCCCCCACTTAGTCTCTCTTCCACCTTCCTCTCAGCCTAGCTCAACATGACTTAACTTTCTGATACTGGCTCACCTATCTAGAACTTTAGCCACTCCCATATCCTACCTGCCCACTCCTACACCCCCCCCCCTCATCCACCTCACATCCCTTTTCAATTTTATAAAACAGTGCAGCCCTGCAAGGCGCCATTTTTAATAACTGGAATACCCCCTTGGCTGCTGTGCGTTCCTGGTCATAGCATCTTTAACTCTGTAAGTTACTTTTACTTTATTATAGCATATGATGACTTTTAGCTGGAGAATCACAAAAGCTTAGCTTGAGTGCTGTGAAATCTTACCAAAACTAGGATCTTCCAGGTTGTTTTGCTTACTTGTGCTGACTAATTGTGTTAGTAACGGCTACAGTGTATTTGCACTTCCCACGTGGAGTTGATGTAAGCCTCCCCACTGTTTTGAGAAAGCGCTGCAATATCCCTTAGTACTGGCTTTCTTTTCTGAGGGCTGCTCGCAAAAGTCTAGTGGTTAGTGGCTTGCTGGGACTATGTTGCATGGTCCTTGCCTGCAACATACAAGTCATCTAGTTAAATCTCTATTGTCTAGGGATTACCTTCCCTATAGAGGCTCCATGTAAGGTGAGTGCTTAGATAATACAAACTACCTCCGACTATGTCGATACTGCTCGCGCACCTCTCCCACGCTAACTAAACTCTCTTTTAGTCTGAGGTAGAGGCTCCATGTAAGGTGAGCGCTTAGATAATACAAACTACCTCCGACTATGCTGATACTGCTTGCACACCTCTCTCACGCTAACTAAACTCTCTTTTAGCCTGAGGGAATCCTAGCTCTCAATACTACATAGAACTGAAGCAATTGCATATTTCAATTGCTCTTAGCACTTCTGGGTGTTCCTCATGCACGCTTGCATAGCGTAGCTTTAATAGTAGATACTTTGAGACGCTGCATAGTGTTGCTTTAATAGTAGACACTCTGAGGCTTTAACTGGGTCTGTGCAGTGTCATTTAGTTTAAATTATAAACTGTGAGCAGGCTGGATAACTCTGTGCCTCCGTACCTACATCTCATGTATCAGGGTGGTGTTTTTTTCAACATTCGGGTAAATCCTACTGGGTCAGAGCTGTGCTTTATATATATATATATATATATATATATATATATATATATATATATATACGCAGTGCCATATATTCTAAATGCTGTGCAAGAGCAGAAACAACATACAGCCTCCTTTTTTTCTTTTATAAGCATACTAGCAGTGTGGCGTCCTCAGAATTGGTGAAGAGCTTACAGCATAGTTTTCTGCGAGTGGGCAGTTGCACATGTAGCCGTTCCAAGTTCTCAGTGATAAATATAGGACTATTATGCTTGCAGAATCGTACTATTGACTCCTATCCTATGTGTAAATGGCTTATCTGAACTAAAGTGTTTCTGCCTTTTTCTGTACTGTTGTGTGAACATGTGATGAACTAATTAGAACTATATACCTAAAATGACTGCTTCTATCTGGTTTATTTAACAAACTGCTTAAGTGTCCCTGAACTATTTGGTTATATTATATATTACTTAGCAGAACATGACTGTAAATACTGTAATGCATTCCTAGCCTGTTTGTGTAAAGATACTAAGTACTGCTGCCTCACTCTTCCTAAACCTGTTCTGCCAGTGCCTACTAGTACAGGAACCAGCCTGTATTTACTGAGAGAATGCTATGTTAATGCCTGTTCTTACCAAGTGAATGATATGTTTTTGTTAGTGTTATTCTCTGACTGAAATGCCTGTACTATTACCCTAATTATCAAAAGATGTTTTCACATTCACTATATATATTTTTTCTCTTTCTCTCTTTAACATATCCAGCTTCCCATTCTCCCATCCTGCTCTAAGATTAAGGGCCTACCTGCTTGGAGAATAAGGACCCCCACAAATATTACCAGCCACTCATCCTTAAAACTACTGAAACTTGCCATCTTAAAGTCAAAAACCCTGCTACCAAGGGAAGCAAGAAAGTATGTGTTCCCCAAACCTAGCAGTAAAGTTGTAGTTTTACTAATATAACTTCTATGTGTGTTATATTAAACATATATACTAACTATTAAATACATAATATACCAGTAATTTTAAAGTATTAAAACTAGTGACCTAGTCAGGATACCCAGCAGCCATACCGCTCTCCACTCCATAATAAACAAATCTTCCTGTCCCTGTGCTGCCTCCTGCAACTGTTACCACAGCCTTCCCTATGTCTGTAATAGCTATCTCCTATCTCTAGCTCAGCTGTAACATTATTTCTCTGTCCAGGTTGCTCCCTCTACTAGACTTGTTTCTCACATTCCTATCTCTTCTCTCCCTCTTAGAATCTCGCAATACATATATCAGCTGTTTAAGACTGCTCTTACATTCCCTAGTCGATCCACCAATTTGCTTAATAACTGCACCCAGTTATTCCCCCTACTATCAGTAACACAGAATTTCCAGCTCTATACTTACCCTCTCCCTGCTGGTAGCAACCCAGCTATCAGCAGCTCACAAATTGTTCTCTCAGACCCTTCTTCCTTTACTTGTATCCCGCTCCGTTCGCCCTGCGGGCTCACTCTGCTCCCCTACCCTGCCCCCAATTACCACCTGCCCCACCACTCCTACATTTATTCTTCCCATCCTCCTCCCATCCTCCCTAAATAACCAATAGATACTTTTCCTCCTTACTCCACCCACTTATAGCCAGCCCACTTACTTACATTCACTCTTTCCACTTCCCCTTCTTACAATTCTAAGGAAATCTGTTCCTCTTCCTAAACCCTCACTCCTGTATAGCCTTTTCTCTGCTCCACAACTACATATAATCTTTCTTCCCTTGCACAAACATGCCTCAATAATCCTCCGCACCCACCTGGCCCCCTGCCTCCTCCTTCTTTTACTAATTCCCTTATGCTATACCACTTCATTCTCCTCCAATGCCTGCCCAATTCTACCTACAAAAATAACCTCCATACCCTCCAAACTTTACCCTTACTCTTACTCTTACTCTCACTTCCACTCTATCTCCCCTTCTTTCTTCCTGCCTAAGCCTCTACACCTATTCCACACTAAAATCTTCTCCACCTTTGCTACAACACAGACACATAAACTAATCTTAGATCTTCCTAAATTCTTAGTTTTCAAATACAAATGACTCAAGATTAACTCCTTCAACAACCTAGTCTTAGCCAGTGATATCCACCCCAACCCCAGTCCCAATACTATTATTAATACCTCCTCCCCCCTGTACCTTCCACCCCCTATAACTCCATAAAAGTCTTCACAATTAACGCCCAGAGTCTCAACAACAAAGTCCACTAATTTCAAGCTTGGCTAAGCCATAACAAAACAGACATCCTAGCCATCTCTGAAACTTGGCTTAAACCCCATATGTCCGATTCAGAGATCCTGTCCCCAGGAGTTTACATCCTTAGAAATGACAGATTAAATAAAAAAGGCACTGCCTTAATCTACTCTGACCTACTTACCTTAATTCCCCTTCAAATTCCAATTCCTCAATTCAATAACACTGAACTTACAGTTGGACTAATAAAACTGAACAAACATAAAAACATCTGGTTTATTGCTCTCTATATATCTTCTGGTAACAACATCTCTATCCTCGAAGATATCCTCCACTGGGCATCTACTAAAATTAAATACGAAACCTACATTCTAGGTGATGTAAATATTGACTGGAACAAGGTCAATAGTACCTTTCCATCCATATCCATTAACCTCTATAACTTCACTCAAAATATTTACCCTATCACTCGACCTAACAAAACTAACCCCCCTGGATCTACTATTGACTGGATCCTAGTCTCTGATCCAAATAAAATAACCAACTCTGGCACAATTCTTGATTCCATTAATGACCACTTCCCAGCTTTCATTCAACGTGCAACTGACTCTTCTCCTCACCAGCACCAATACATTCTTACTCGCAACCTTAGTAATTTTAACCCCACAACCTTCCCCAATATGCTTAAACAAATGGACTGGAAAATTCTAAAACCTCCCACTTGACAGTGATACAGACTACTTCAACTCTGTCTTCCTAGACACCCTAAATTCTGTAGCCCTACTAAGAAACAAAAGAATAAAAACTAATACAGCTCCTTGGCTATCCAAGCATACTAAACAAATTATGCTCCAAAGAGACAAATTGTGGAAGCTTTACCAAAAAAATAACCTGCCAAATATCTTCCTTCAATGCAAACAACTTCATAACCATGCAAAACAGCTAATCACCAAGGATAAAAAATCCTACTATATTAGGCTCCAGTCTAATAACAATAAAAACCCTAAGCAATTCTGGAAATCAATAAATTCACTTCTCAAGCCTGGCTCCAAGAATAACCCCTGTCCTGACCCTAGTAAATCAGACCTTGAAATCAGTTCAGATTTTAATTCATTTTTCATAGAAACAATATCAGACCTAACCAAGACATTCCCCAACAACAACCTTCCAGTCTCTCACTTTTCCCCATCTAATTCCCCTAATAATCACTCCCTTATGTTCAACCTCAAACCTGTCTCCACTAACTTTATAAAAAAACTTCTATGCAAACTTAAACCTTGCTCTAATGCTCCTGACAATATTCCCTCCTCTTTCCTAAAATGTGCTGCTGATGGTATAGCTCTCCCAATCAGCATCATTAACAGATTTTTAAAGGAATCATATGTCCCCAAACTCTGGCGCTCAGCTTATATTCTTCCTCTCCACAAAGGAGGCAAAAACACCAATATTTCAAATTTCCGCCCTATTGCACTACTCTTACCAGTCTCTAAAATCCTTGAAAAGTGCATCCACCTCCAACTTATGCCTTTTCTAACCCAAAACAATCTTCATACATCTACCCAACATGGCTTCCGCCCAGGCCACAGCACCATAACCGCCCTAATGTCTTTTCTAGAAACTGTCAATCAAGCCCGAGATTCTGGACACCTGGTCTCTACTGTATTGCTAGATTTGTCCAAAGCTTTCAATACTGTTTCCCACAAGCACCTCCTCTCTCATCTCTCAAATCTTCATCTCTCACCAAGCACTTTATCCTGGTTCTCCAGCTACCTATCAGACAGATCACAGTCAGTCAAATGGAAAAACTCCACCTCCCCCTTCTTAGCTACTCCTACTGGTGTACCTCAGGGATCTATCCTAGGGCCAATGCTTTTTAACATCTTTATTAATAACTTTCACTCTGCAATTCCTGATGCCAAAATCATTCAATATGCAGATGATTCTACCTTGGTCTGCTCTGCCTTTAACCTCTCTGAATTGCTCACTAAAACTCAAACTGCTTTTTCAACCACCAAAAACTGGATGTGCAAAAACCACCTCTCTCTCAATGCCAATAAATCTAAAATTTTACTGTTCCCCCCAACAAAGACTAATTCCTATAACAAAGATACTTTCAGAGTCCTGAGTCAAACCAACTCACCTATGGAAGTGGTTCCATCCACCAAACTACTCGGCATTACTATAGATGAATACCTTAAGTTCGACATCCACATTCTGCAAAATATTAAGAGAACCCACCAAAAACTTGGTATGCTATACAGGAATAATCACTTTCTCTCACACTCTACTAGGCACACTCTGGCCACTACCTATCTTCTGCCCTCCTTACTATATGGAGCTCCTCTCCTAACCAACCTGCCCTCCTCCATCACCTCCAAACTAGAAAACTGCTATAATAAAATCTCTAAATGTGCCACCAAATCCAAACATTCCACCCATCATTGCCTTAACCTGCAATCTCTGAATTGGCTAGAACTCCCAAACTACTTAAACTACCTCCAACCCACCACTACTCATAGACTCGTATTTCACCCTTCTAAATTTCCAGCCCTAGCTAATATCCTTCCCGCTTACACCCCTAATAGAGCTCTCAGATCTGAACATCAAAACTTGATAGCTATCCATAAGCCCAAATGTCCTGCTGGCCAACTCCTCCTCTATTTCTCACTAGGTAAAAAATAGAATTCTCTCCCCTCCACTCTAAGGACTATACCAAACTCAGACAACTTCAAAACCCAGCTATTCAAACACCTGTTCACTAAATGGAAATGTACCTGCCTTCACCCTACCTAAATCCACCCAACTACTTGCCCATAACATGTTTTTGTTTCTTCTCTTCCAGGTTCCAAAGCTCTCTAAATCTCCCATAGCTTGTTTTTCTATGACTGTATCCAAGCTCTCTTCAATTCCTAGAGCTACCTACCCCTCATCACAACTGTGTAAATATTGTAAATAGTTTCATAATTTAAATGTGTGCTTGTAAAGGTTTTATATTTCTACTTTAAAGGTGTGCATGTAAAGTGTTTTCCCCACATACTATGCAATAAGTGCTCACATAAATGAACCTGTATAACCCTTAAGATCATCTACAGTGATGTTTGTCTGACTATTGTGCAACACTGTATGTACCTTTGTTGCAATTTGTTCTAGATAATGTATCTTTACATTTCTGTATCACTA
Source organism: Protopterus annectens (assembly GCF_019279795.1). Lineage (NCBI taxonomy): Eukaryota > Metazoa > Chordata > Ceratodontiformes > Protopteridae > Protopterus > Protopterus annectens. The sequence goes on along the minus strand of NC_056746.1, from coordinate 1,507,037,644 downwards.
TATCTGTACTGTATTATGTATTTGGAGCTTTTCTCCCTGGGCCTCCACTGAAAATGGGTCCCTTGGGCTCAGTGGACTTCCCCGGTAATCAAACTGGAAATAAAATAAATAAATAAATTGTCTCACCTCCCACCCTGGCAGTCTCTTATCTCTTCTAGAAAGTCAGATTCGCCATTTCTTTCTCTTTGGCAGCAGGTTGTTTTAGACAAATGGGTTCTGAGGCTGACAGTGGGAAGAGATCCCTCCTTTGCAGGGAATTATTCTACATCCCCAGACCAAACCCCTCCGTTCCCTCCTGTCCTATAGCACATGCTTTATTGGGAGGGGTAGTAGAAATAGTTCCTTTTTCCCAGTGGGGAAGAGGGTTTGATTCAAGAATGTTTCTGATGCCAAAAAAGAAAATGCCTGGAGTTCAGTTATGGACCCAATCTCTTACTTCTTCTTCCGCATTTGATATTTTTTGGTAACCTTAGATTTAAAGGATGCTTATCATCAAGTCTTTAGATGTTTCTTAAGGTTTTATGTATCTGGCTTACGTTATATGCTCTTTGCCTTACCCTAAGGGTTATCCACTGCCCCAAGAGTGTTCACAAAATGTCTAGCTCCAATTATAGCACATTGCAGGCTACTTGATATCCATATTTTTCCATATTTAAATTTCTTCCTTATCTATGGAGACTCTTTTTCAAAGTGTCAGGAATCTCTCTCTTTGATGAGAGATCTCATATGCAGGCTGGGATTCCAAGAGAATCTCAGTCAAAAATGCTTTTCTTCCACAGGAAAAAATATATCTACATTGAGATCTATTCCCGGGTTTTTCTCTGATCCCTCTGGTGTTAAACATACAGCCACTATGGACTGGGGGTTAGCAATGTCTTCTGCAACTGTTAGGGTTCCTTAATAGGCAAGGTAGGGAATACCTTAGGATTCTATGTGTTGTGGCATCTATGATTCTCATACCTCTGGCAAGACTCCACATGAGAAAGATACAATGGTATCCAACGTTTCTTCGACCCCAGCACCAACACCCGTTATCTTTTAAGATTCCAGTTCTGGGATGTATAACAAGAGAAATCACTTGGTGGAAACATCGAGTACCCTGAATCCAGGTCTCTCCTTCTCCCTTCCTACTCCAAAAAACAGTCAGTTACCACAGTTACCTTGCACTTTGAAGAGGGATAGAAGTGCAAGGTATTGGGGGGCAACAAACACAGACACAAGCACATAAATGTAAAGGAGAAGTTCACCTTATCAAGGCACTCAACTCTCTAAATCACCTTTGGTCCCCAGGATCACTTCAAGTTGTTACGGACAATGCCACAGTGATGTGGTACACAAAAAAGCAAGGGAGAACCAGGTCGTACCTCCTTTGACACTAGACATGTTATCGTGGAATATAGCTTTACAGCAGACTCTCACTCTACTTTCTACATTCTGTCAGAGAAAAATTGTGTGGCAGACAAGTTGGGCAGGACAAAGGCAGGCCTTCATGAATGCAAACAAGATCAGGGGTCTTCAAAGTTCTGGACCATCTCTGGGGAGTTCCTCAAGTAGGCCTTTCTGCCTTCCCAATGAAGAATCAGCTGGCATTCTGCTCCAAGCCTTCATGCAAGAAGGCCTGGAAGACAGATGCCTTTTCCTTTCCTTGGATGGGAATATTCCTGTATGCTTTTCTGCCCTTTCTGATATTCAAGATATTCAAGGTAATTCTGAAGATTCAGAAGGAATCTCCCAACATCATTGTAGTGACACCATTTTGGCCCAGACAATAGTGTTTATCCCTTGTTTTGGAAAGGGCCAGGGGCAATTACAAGTTTCCTCACAGACTGGATCTAGTCAAACAAGAACAGAGATGAAAGAGGTAATTGGGAGCATAATTGGGGACATGTTATTTTTACATTGTAATGAGTTGGCAGACTAAAAATTCCCTGTAGACTACTCTATCAGAAATACTGGGTGATCAAATTGGTGTAACTAAGGAAATGATTTTTTGACCTGTGATACAGAATCGGAATTGCTTAGACATAGTAAGGCCCTATTATTAAACTCTGGCGGCTGCCAAAAAGCATTTACTAGAAAATGGAAATCAAAATCTAAACCAACTGTACTAACGGTAGTAAGTATAGTAACAGAGATGAATCAACTGGAAGTGGGAGCCATAGAAAAGAGTAGGAATAAAGTACATGAAAAATAGGTATGGTGGGAACAGTACGCTCAGAATAATGTTTTGAAGGGGGAAAGAGGTTTAAGGGAAGGCAGGAATTAAATGAACTTCGACTGACAATGACTGGGTTAGATTATAAGTGATGTATAATTCTGTAACTGAAAATATGTCAATATGGTTTGTTTTCATTTATATAAATATATGATTGCCCATGTCGTAAGGGATAATTTAATACAGATGTTTCTTGTTTAATAAAAAAACAGGGTCATTTTATACATTCCAACCCTCTACTAGAAAACCATATATCAGCAAATAAAAAATATTTTCTAGGTGGTGCCAAAAACATAAACTGAACCCATTCAAAGTAGTGTTTCATTTGTTTTACAATACTTCTGAGAGTTGCTTTTCTATTTGCCTGTCTTACTGCTCTACCAAGGTTCATTTGTTTGTTATTTCAGCATGTCTACCCATGGATCCCCATTTTCCAAGGTATTCCCATGTCAACATATTTTTAAAGGGGTCTTGCATAAGACACCTCCAAGAAAACCAGTGGCCCTCCTTGGGGCACTAATTCTGTGCTAGAGAAACTAACACTTGCTCCATTTGAACCATCTGGTTGACTTGAGGTTCTTAAGATGGAAAAGAGTTTTACTCCTTGCTCTGACCTCTGCAAGAAGAATATCTGAGCTGTAAGCTCTTATGGTAGGTCAACCTTATTTCATTTTCCACAGGACAGGGTTTCTTTGAGAACTAATCATTCTTTTATACTTAAAGTGGCATTCAAATGTACTTAAAGCCAAACTATCCATATCCCTGTGTTATTCCAGGGAGAAAGGATATTTCATACCTTAGATGTCCACAGACAGTTCAGGTACTATGTTGACATTACAAAATTTTTCAGAACTTCCGCTCAGTTGTTAATTTCTTGATAAGGTAAGGAGAAGGGACAACCTGTGTCAAAGCAGACTATTTCCAAATGGATATCTTGGGCTATTACCTTTTGTTATTCCCACCACAACAAAATTATTCCAGGCAGGGTTAAGTCATATTTTGTCATGCCTGGGTTTCATCTATGACTTTTTGGGAAGGGGTGAAGTATTCTAGAAGTGGCAACTCGGTCCTCTGTACATACTTTTATGGGTACCTAACATTTCATCGAAGCTTCCAGTTCACTGTAAAAAATGGTTCTGTATCACTTAATTGAAGCCCCAGTTCACTGAACTTCTGTTCATCAAATTTAAAGCATCAAGTACCATTTCAGTGAAGAATTACATCAACAGAATTTTTTTCCTGGGGAAGGGAGTTAGTTGGCCATTGTAACAAATTTGCCCTTTTCCATAATGCAGTGTAATCTCGGAGTTGGAATATTTAATTAGGGGGGATGTGGGGGGCCAACCCCCCACTTTGGTGAGTTTAAAATAATGTAATTTGTGTTATAATTGCTCTGGTGGCCAAGTAGTTCTTTTCTTTGAGAAATCTTTTCAATGATGTAAATCTTTACTGAAATGGTATTTGATGCTTTAAGTTTGGTGAATAGGCGTTCGGCAAATTTGGGCTTCAATTAAATGATATAGTCCCACTTTTACAAATCACAACAAGCCAGATTCCTTCTCCAGGTCTAGGTAAAGTACCCTTCTTCTTCTTTTACCTCCCATTTGTTCTAAGCTATGGTAATGCTTAGGCTAGCACAGCAATGATCAGCCTACCCCTCTCAGATGGCATAAAAACTTTGAAGATCTTAGCACCCAAACCTGTCTTTTTAGCCAGCTTAGCTCAAGATAATGGTTTTGGTGAGTGGAAGGTGCCCTGAAGCTTTGCAATATATAAAACTTATAGCTTAGGCTACTACAGCAGAGATCATTTGAACATTTACTGTTATAGTAAATTTACCTACACAACTGTACTTTTCTACAATCCAAAATAATTACATGCAAATTTGCATTTTATTTCAATATTATTTTCTACAGTTGAAGTACTAGTTGGATTCAAAGGTTCAAAGAAACTTTATTGTCATGTAGGAAACACAAGTGCTACCTAAACAAAATTTTGAGTGTCAGCTCTTTTACAGGAAAAAAACATAGACTAAAAGACAAGACATGATAGGTATTAAAGAAAAAAACAATAACTATATTACAAAAAGTAAAAATCTAGGTAGCTGGTGCACATGCTTGTCACTATTTATATACACTGGACAACACTGAATACTAGGTGTTTAACACACGAAAAGAAAAGTGCACTACACAGAGGTGAGACTAGGTGATCTTGCATATAAGGAAGTGATTGGAATTGCACTTGAATGAGTATATATTAATTTTAGTATGCAATAAACATAATTTTTGTATAAAAAAATGAAAAAAATGAGAGCGAGCGTAACAGTCTATTATAGTTTTGATATATCCAGATTTACATCTGCATTAATGAGTCGTATTGCACTAGGATAAAAACTGTTCATGAATCTGGAGGTCCTGCAGCGGATACTCCGTAACTTTCTACCAGATGCAAGTTTAGTGAGCCAACCATACACTGGATGAGAAGTGTCACTCAGTATTTTGCAGGACCTCTTTTTACATCTTATTTCAAAGAGCTCCTGTAAGGTAGGAAGACTAGTGCCACAGTCTTTTCTGCTGTTCTTATTACTCTTTGCAGCTTTTTCCTTTTGGCCATTGTGCTGTTACCAAACCATACAGTGCAGTTGCTGGTGTTAATGCTCTCGATGGCACCTCTGTAGAAGGTATTTAGAGCATTCATAGAGACCATTGCTTTTTGTGTGGGTCTAGCGTACTGCCCAGTTTTCTGTTATTTCTATGCTTTTCTAAGCCTTCTTAAGAAGTGTAGTCACTGGTGGGCTTTTTTAATTAGATGGCCTGTGTTTGTACTCTAAGAAAGATCCTGTGATATGTGTACCCCCAGGAACTTAATAGTTTGGATTCTCCCCACTTTTTCACCATTACTCATGAGGGGCAGGTGCATGGCACAGCTTTTTCTGAAGTCAAAAATTATTTATTTTGTTTTATTGACATTCAGGTCCAAATTTTTGTTATTGCATCATTCAATAGGGGAGTTGACCTCAGACCTCTCAACTGTATCGAATTCCCACATGACCCCTTTAATTTCCGAATCTCCCTGGTTTTTTTTTTTACTTATGGCTCGGCAGCTGAATTTGTCATGTGCAGGGTGCAATGACATCAGAATTTAGCTGCCGAGTTATTCATTACTTCGTAATTTTAACTTTACTGCTCCTCATGTCAGGCAGTGCACACGAGCTCCAGGTAAGGCAAAAGTGGTGGTGGTGGGGGGGGTGTTATGGGTAGTCTGGGCTGTTTGCAGTTTCATTTTCTTGTGTTTCAGGTCTTATGTTTACAAATGTACTTGGGCTGAACATGTTTCAGGTCTTATGTTTATGAATGGGCTGAACGTTGTTGTTTCAGGTCTTCTGTTTCATGGGCTAAACATTACAGTGGTTGCTTCAGTTCATTTTTCTAACTGGAGAGTGGGGCAGTCCAGGCTGAACAAAGATTCAGCATTTTGCATCAGTTTTGAGATGTGTGAGTGTATGTTGATGCAAGACACTTTTCTTTTCTAAGGTTGCTGGCTGCATTGATTGAATTTTGAGGTGTATATGTGCTGAACGTTGCATTGATACAAGAGACTGACGGGCAGAACGTTGCTGTTTCAGGTCTTCTGTTTCATGGGCTGAACATTATCTTGCTTCAGTTTATTTTTCTAAGTGGAGAGCTTCAGTTTATTTTTCTAACTGGAGAGCGGGGCAGTCCAGGCTGAATGTTGCTTTGCTGTTTCAAGGGCTGGATGAACGAACATTACATTGCTTATGTTTCTGCATTTCAGGGGCTGAACAAACATTGCTTTGCTTTTCTTGTTTAACTGGAGAGCTGGGCAGTCCTGGCTGAATGTTGCTTTGCTTTTCTTGTGCGCATTTCAGGGCAACAAATGAATATTACATTGCTTATGTGTGTGTGCATTTCAGGGGCAACAAATAAACATTACCGAGTAACATCACATCTAGCACTACTTTAACTAAATTTAAACAAACACTAAAAACCCACCTTGCCACTAAAATGGCTCTGCTCTTGCTCTGCCCCAGACTAAAAGTCCTTCAAAGTCTTTCTTCTTACTAACGCCTTAACCCAGGTTTTTTAACTGTGGATTTTTGTGTATTAACTATAACCCAATATTATTTCACACCCCGTTGATGCTACTTATTTTTATCTCAGTTATATCTTTATTTGTACACATTTGTGGGTATCTAAACTATGAAAAATTATACTCTATGTACAGCTGTTTTTCTGTAATCTCCCTTCTCGTATATCTTTCCTTTAAGACATCTTTTCTTTGTTCTATGTGGAGCTTTTCTCCCCAGGCCTCTGCTGAAAATGGACTTTCTGTCCAGTCAGACTTTCCCAGTAATCAAATGTAAAAAAAAAAAAAAAAAAAAAATAAATAAATAAATAAATAAATACATTGTTTGTGTGTGTGCATTTCATGGGAAATGAAGGAACATTACATTGCTTATGTTTCTGTGTTTCAGGGGCTGAACAAACATTGCTTTGCTTTTCTCTTTTGTGTATATCAGGGGCTGAACAAACATTGCTGTGGGTGTACGTATTTCAGGGGCTGAACAAACATTGCTCTGCTTTTCTCTTGTGTGTATTTCAGGGGCTGAAAAAAACATTGCTGTGTGTGTGTGTGTGTGTGTGTGTGTGTGTGTGTGTGTGTGTGTGTGTATTTCAGGGGCTGAACAAACATTGCTGTGTGTGTGTGATTGTGTGTATTTCAGGGGATGAACAAACACTGCTCTGTGTGTGTGTGTGTGTGTGTGTGTGTGTGTGTGTGTGTGTGTGTGTGTGTGTGTGTATATGTGTGTGTATTTCAAGGGCTGAACAAACAGTGGTGTGTGTGTGTGTGTGTGTGTGTGTGTGTGTGTGTGTGTATTTCAGGGGCTGAACAGAATGTCTGGAATGTTTGGCTCATACGTTTGTTCTGTTCCTCTTAAAATGTGTGGTTTTCTGGCAAACCAGTGAGAAGTGAATTCACTAAATAATGATAGCCATCTAAGTTTCAGTCTTCCTATCTTTCAGGAAATGCATGGTAACACATCAGCAGAATACCTCCAACTAGGTGCAAAAGCCTTAGCATACCCCATCTCTATACTTATTAACAGGACAATAAAAGAAAGTACAATTCCATCAGTCTGGAAAATCTCTTATATTATCCCTCTTTTTAAAGGAGGTGACTCTACTGAGTACTCTAACTACCGCCCTATAGCATTACTATCTCCGATTGCAAAAATTATGGAGAAGTGTATCCACAAACAGTTACTAAATCACCTACTAGACCATAAACTCCTGGCTAATTGCCAACATGGGTTTCGACCATACCATAGTACTAGCACAGCCTTACTATCCTTCATCGACTCAATTAACAAAACCGCAACAATAATACTCCTTCTTCAGCATTCTTCAGAGACCTGTCCAAAGCCTTTGACATGGTCAATCACCAGCTTCTTCTCCATCGTTTAAAATCTTTCTCTCTAGATAACCCTGCATTATCCTGGTTCTCATCTTATCTAGACAACCGCAAACAAGCAGTTCTATGGGACAACCAACTCTCTGATCTTCTCCCCACCACTATAGGAGTCCCTCAGGGCTCTATTTTAGGTCCTCTTTTGTTTTCCATTTTCATTAATGAACTTCATCTAGCTACTCCACAAACAACTTGCATTCAATATGCAGATGACACTACCATCATTTGCTCAGCCTCAACGCAGTCGGAACTTCACTCTCTCACACAAAAAAACCTTCTCAACTATAGAACAATGGTTCTCTAATCATTGTCTTCTCCTTAACCCCAAGAAAACCAAACTCTTGCTCTTTTCACCCACCCACTTGTCTTCCTCTATCCATTTTACACTTACATCCAATAATGGGACCATTATCTCTCCTGACCAAACAACAAAACTCTTGGGTATTACTATTGACAATCAATTAAAGTTTGACAATCATATTAATCTTACAATAAAATCTACCAACAGAAAACTAGGCTCTCTCTACAGAATCAAATCTTTTCTTAATCCTGAAGCCAAAACTACAATAGCTAGAACCCACTTAATCTCAACCCTTTTATATGCTTCCTCCATATACACAAATCTTTCTAAACATAATCTTAAAAAACTTGCTACATCATATAACAATATTGCCAGATTTGCAACTGCCTCTCCATATAGAACTCATCATTGTTTAAATCTCAAGAAGCTAGGGTGGCTTGAACTACCACACCTCATGCAATACTATCAACTCACTATTGCCCATAATGCCCTACATCACCCTGACAACACCCCAATACTCTCCACCCTCATAACGCCCTATAACAATCAGAGGTACCTACGCTCCACCAACAAAATACTGGTCCAAACATCCCGATCCAAAAATTCAGCAGGTGACTCCACATTCTCCAACTCAATTGGCAAAATATGGAACAAGTTACCACAAGACCTTACATCCCTAACTTCACTCTCCCTATTTCAAACTAAACTAAAATTCTTTCTAAATAACCATTGGCTCTGTTCTTGTCATAACCCAGGTTAGCTCTCTTTTTTTCCCCATCTTTATCTGATTCCTTAACGACCTTTCTCTTTCTTCTCTTCTATATACTCTTACAGAGTATTTAATTTTCTTCATCTTTTCTTTTTTTACCATCCTAGATTTAGACTCTACTCAAAAGTTTATACAACTTGTTTCAAGATTTATTGCATATTTTTTTGTTTTCCTATTATTGTATATTGATGTATATCTTGACATTGTTTAGTAGTATGTAGTGGAGCTTTTCTCCCCGGGCCTCCACTGAAAATGGACATATATCCAGCTGGACTAGCCCGGTAAACAAATGTAAAATAAATAAATAAACTTACTAACACCTTAACCCAGGTTTTTTAACTGTGGATTTTTGTGTATTAACTATAACCCAATATTATTTCACACCCCGTTGATGCTACTTATTTTTATCTCAGTTATATCTTTATTTGTACACATTTGTGGGTATCTAAACTATGAAAAATGATACTCTATGTACAGCTGTTTTTTCTGTAATCTTCCTTCTCTTATATCTTTCCTTTAAGACATTTTTTCTTTGTTCTATGTGGAGCTTTTCTCTCCGGGCCTCTGCTGAAAATGGACTTTCTGTCCAGTCAGACTTTCCCAGTAATCAAATGTAAAAATAATAAAAAAAAATAAAAATAAATAAATAAATAAATACATTGTTTGTGTGTGTGCATTTCATGGGAAATTAAGGAAAATTACATTGCTTATGTTTCTGTGTTTCAGGGGCTGAACAAACATTGCTTTGCTTTTCTCTTTTGTGTATATCAGGGGCTGAACAAACATTGCTGTGGGTGTACGTATTTCAGGGGCTGAACAAACATTGCTGTGGGTGTACGTATTTCAGGGGCTGAAAAAACATTGCTGTGTGTGTGTGTGTATTTCAGGGGCTGAACAAACATTGCTGTGTGTGTGTGATTGTGTGTATTTCAGGGGATGAACAAACACTGTGGTGTGTGTGTGTGTGTGTGTGTGTGTATTTCAGGGGCTGAACAGAATGTCTGGAATGTTTGGCTCATACGTTTGTTCTGTTCCTCTTAAAATGTGTGGTTTTCTGGCAAACCAGTGAGAAGTGAATTCACTAAATAATGATAGCCATCTAAGTTTCAGTCTTCCTATCTTTCAGGAAATGCATGGTAACACAAAACATTTTATTCTAGCAACTTTCGGTACTTACGTATTATCGCAACCAGATTTTCATGGTTGCGAATTTACAATACTTCTGTACAAACGAGGCCACAAACCACTGTAAGGTGGTATTTAGGGTCTGTTTTATTTGTTGTGGACTAGCTTTCCGTTACAGGGTCTGTGTTCAGGGGAAGACAAACATTTGAGGAAACCTGCTTCGTGTTTTCAGAGTGCCTTACACACGCACGCTTGAATTAGAATGCCTGCTGTTGTTCTGACGAATGGATTATTTTGACAGTGTGGAAGGAAGCTCAAAGGCAGACCCTGTAATGATGGTTTTGGTCACATTTTTTTTTGGGGGGGGTACTATTTGTAAAGACATCTTCAGGTCAAAATTAAAAAAAAAAAAAAAAACGGTTGCTAACAGCCACAAAGTACAGGAAGAAGAGAGCATTGTCCGGCAATAAGATGTTTTGGGAAAGTGCTCTTACTACGTGTAATCATGAAGTGATTTGAGTAACCGGGAAGATGCAATGAGATGCTGCCGCCAGGGAAGTGCATGCATAGACAGTTCACTATTTTTCTAATTTTTATTCAGAACCCTGCATAAAAGACTCTTCCTTGTCAAAGAAAACACATTGTCTCCCATTTTTAAAATCTTACCGGACACATTTCACTATCGGGAAGCAACCTTTACGATCGCAAAAATCTGGTTGCGATAATACGCAGGTACCCAACTTTCTAACAATATACAAGCAATGTTTAAAATGTGTCCCTGGTTTTTGAGCCTTTGGCCCCGGCCCCAATACATTTTGGCTTTTTTCAGATTTCTTGTGCTGCATAGTTCTTCAGGGGAGAGAAGTTTAATGCTGCTTATGCTAGCTCTGTTTATGTTAGTAGCACAACAGGTAGTATACTTGCTTTTGATGCAGAAGGCTGTGGGTTCTATTCCCACAGTATGCAGATGGATTACTGATACTGTACTGCATTGTATTTTTAAAGGGGGTGGATGCTGCAGTCCTGAAAATGTCCTCTTTGGCAGAGATGCCCAGTAACTATGAACTTGTTATTAGCTTGACATCCATTCCCTATTGCAATATTCTAGCATATTATTTTTTTTTAATGTAACATAGGCAATTTATTCCTCAAGGGCAACAGGCACTTTATTTGTAGATGAAACAATAAAATATAAAGTTGTTGCAACCTCGTCATTAGTTATAGATCTCATGAATGTGGAATTATTTAGATTACTTTTACTTCTGCAGTGATTGTGCATATTTACTGATACTGGTGGATCGTAGACATTTGAGTAGACTTTTATGACGGAAATGTTCTGAATTGGGCAGTTTTGTCATTATTGGTTTATGCATTTTGTTTCATTGCTTACTGGAAAAATGTTCAAAACAATAAATTTAAAACATGTTCTAACAAGTGTGCTGTATTATACAAGGAATAACATTTAATACAATAAGGAAGGTGTATCAAAGAACACATGTGTTTCATGTGCAAGGGGCCTATGATTTGAAAACAGCCCAAAGGTGATCTTTATCTGCCACTGGCCAGATGCATTATTCTGAATGTGGGTTTCAATGCTGTTTCAATGACTATGAGTTTCAAAGGCAGAGAAGTTTTAATGCCAAGTCTATTTTCATTGTGAAACTGTATTGCTTTGTTTAGCATATGTCTATTGGTATTTGTGGTATAAAATGTAAAATAAAAGTTTTAAATGCTCCAAATAATCATTGTAGAAGTAAAGCAGTATGCATATTAGTGTTTATGGGAAATAGGACGAAATAGCCTAGTAATGGGACAATGGAATGCCTGCGGGGGGGGGGGGTGAGGGGCTCTGTATGGGGGTCCCCATTCGACCATGATTTTGTGAGGGGGAATGGTGGCAAACTCAAAGACAGCCCTGGGTGACACAAACTCTAGCTAAGCCACTGATCAGTAAGCCATGGAGAATGACTTTTGGAGGTCCTAGCAAACTATAATATTCTTTTGCTAAGATTAGAATATTGCCTACCAGTAAATGCCCTACTTTTACTACAAAACCCACATACTGCAAGTTACCAAAAACAAAATCCTAAGGTTCATCATCTTCCCCTTTCCATTGCTGCACATTTAAAAAACCGGTTACCATTTACTTCAGGGTGTACTCTGTGGCCATATTTTGGTTGTCTGTTCTTCAGTTTGTGTTTGAAAGTTGGCATCCCACAATTCCATTGGAGTGGATGGGGTTACATAATTATATATGCAAATTTTATGTTAATCAGTGTACAGATTTGTACCTATTTTTCATGGGCCTTTGTCCAGATTTTTGATATTTCCAGGTTGGGAAGTATGAATACCCAGTCTCATCATCACCATGGTGTCATCTGCGAATTTGATGAGGTGGTTCTAGATAGTTTTCACATAGCAGTCATGAGTAAGGATTATGAACAGTAGAGGACTCAGCACATGGCCGTGGAGTATTCTGGTGTTGGTTGTAATGCTCCCTGAAGTGTTATCAGCACAGGTCCTTTGTGGTCTTCCAGTCAGGAAATCGAGGATCCATTTGTACAGCCCATTATTTATACCAAGGTTGCAAAGGAATTACTGGACTGAAAACTCATACTGCAGATTTAAATAGCAAAGTCTGTGACTATGCATATGTGTGTGTGCTCTTTTAATCAAACTCAAAAGCCAACATTTATTCTCCCCAGCAGTCTGGGACATACTAGAGGAAACAGAAGCATGGACTCTGGTTACTCTATTTCTGAATATAGTGCTGATAGCTCAGTGTATAATTTTTATTTTGAATTTTGAAATTGCCAACCTGTCTTTACTATATCCACTTTCACAATATTAAATGTACATTAGGGTGTCTGGGCTATGGCCAGAAGCAGACTGAAACCATAGACTCCATGCCATATAGCAATTACAATTGCTGTTCACCACTATGTAGTTTTAGTGTTGCGATGCCCAAATAACACACAGATGCCAGAGTTTAATGTTGCCTGTTAAAAGTAATTTACTTACTCAGGTTTCTAGCACACAGGCTGTCTTTTTGAATGGCATACTCAACGGCCAGGCATTCAGGTGAAAGTACATGCCCTATTCCTACTTGGAATGGGATGATGAGAGACAGTAGTTTCATTCATAATTTTACTGTAAAATACCACACACCAAGTATTTCAAAGATTACACAACCCAAACTAAATGATGAAAGTGAAAGAGACAGACTGACGGATAGTTCCTCTAACTACAACATACACTGAGGTTAAGGGGTAGTGGCCGTGGTACCCTGACATAGTCATGGTGTATGGTACACAGTGGGAGGTATCACTACAGCATGCGGCCTACACATATATGTAGTGTGATTAATTCAGGCATGACAACATAAGTATCACTACAGCAGTTCCCTTGTTATATGGCCACTGTGGGTGACTAGTGCTGTATGTAGGCTGTTTTTCAGCCTGATGTTAGCTTACGCAAAGAACACAGTACTGCAAGTTGCACTGTCTGCTGAAGGCAGTGGTGTGCCCTATTATTAGTGCTACACTCCGTAATGCAGAAATTAAACTTGTTCTGTCTACTGGTCTCCACCATCACTGCTGCTCTGAATTGAGTCAGTTAAGTCCTTAGCTAATGGTGCCATATGCCACATAAACTGAAGTTTGGTCAATGCAGACATCCCTGACCATATCCAAATATAGTGTCAAGTATTTCTGTAAAGATAACTAAAACATTGCCTGAGCAATGTATTGGTTATAGTCATGTTTTGGGTTTTTCCTGATATTATCAGCCAACTAGCAAATGATAGTTATAAAACTACATGTTGCCTATATTAAAAGATTTATAAAATATAGGGAATCAGAAATGATGAAATAATTGTTAGTAAATTAAATAGACCCAAATTAGACTAAGAAATAATAGAGGTTTCCTAAAATGGTGTACGTTTGTAAAACCCTCAACATCCTGTAACTTAGATGGAAGGATGGGGTACAAGGAGGTATGCTAGAAAGTTGCCACACATATTCACACTTAACCAATATTATTACTCTCTAACTGTGGAAATGACTAATTTAACTTTTCACTGCAGTTCTAATTAGTGGCTGGCCGACTGTAAATCATAAACAGATGACATCTGAACAATATACAGTCATGGAACACACAGAAATAGCCCAGTAGAAATCATGCAAATCTCAGTTCTCTGAACCTTTCTAAGATGTCTTTCATTCCATTTTGGACATTTTAAAACTTTTGACCATAAACCACATTTTTTTTCTGTGCTTAACAAATATACCTGTTAAGTATATTGGCATATTGGACATAAAATTACATGATCTATTCTGCATATAAACGTTATCTTCTTCTTTTTCTTTCGGCTGCTCCCGTTAGGGATCACCACAGCAGATCATCTGTTTCCATTTCTTACTGTCCTCTGCATCTTTCTCTGTCACACCAACCACCTGCATGTCCTCTCTCACCACATCCATAAATCTTATCTTAGGCCTTCCTCTTTTCCTGTTACCTGGTAGCTTCATCCTTAGCATCGTTTTCCCAATATACTCAGCATCCCTCCTCAGCACATGTCCAAACCAACGCAATCTCGCCTCACTGAAATACAAATGCTGTGGATGACTTTCAAGATGATATCACTTAATTGTCCCAACATCATCTAAAATGGACACATATTCCTTGTTATGCCAGCATTACTGGGACTAGCTTAATATTCACTGCTAACCAGTACAGATAGGGTTAAGCATCAATAAAACAGTTTACAATTACATTGATGAAGAAGCTGTTTCTTGCAGAACTGAGAAGGCAATGCAAAAGGAGCAGGCAGATGATAGGGTACATAAAACAACTGGAGAGGCTGCAACAGTACCTCACAAAGAGGATCCTAGGCCTTAAACACTTGTCCTATATGGACAGACTCAAAAAAATTCCAACTATTCTCTGTCTCATATTGCCTACTTACAGTATAGCATGGTCAGCTACACATTGTAGTTTGCCCTTCCTTTCCATTGGACAGTTTTAGGATTCCAACCTAGCTCTGCCATGTACCCTGTCCATGGTCTGTTTAGCATTTGTATTCCTCTCCAACATGAGTAAGCTGTGACAGCATATAGTGTAGGTAGCTGCTATATGGAAATGTATTTATTGTATCTGATTACTAGGAAAATTCGACTGAGCAATAAAACCCCTTTTCAGTGAAGCCCGGGGAGAAAAGATCTAACTAACAAAGATATATATATATATATATATATATATATATATATATATATATATATATATATATATATATATACACACACACACACACACACACACACACACACACACATATATATATATATATATATATATATATATATATACACACACACACACACAGAAACAAAAGCCACACACAAATTATTAATGTATTTTATAAAGACACGGTGGTTGATTATTTTTGCTAAACTTCTCCTAAGTATTTTATTTTTCTTTGCCCTGCCCTGTGACTTGTGCCATCGCTGAAAAGAGCCCAAGAAACACCAGTACACTGTCTTCTTAATAAATAAACACAATTAATGAATTAGCATCTAGGAAAGAACCCTTTTGCTGTCATTTGTTATTGACCTGCCCTGGGACATCCCCAATGCCAACTACATTCACTGTGCCAAAGTGGCTGAAACCACAAATGAATGCAGAACATCATGATATAACAGCAGGAGAAGAAGGAATGATACTGCAAATAGTAAAACACAGAAGGGTCAAGTAAGGGAACAAGGGGAAAAACAAGGTGCAGTTAAGTTCAAGCCTAACAAAGGCACTCACAATAAAAATACCTGCACTAAAACATCAAGCTATGCAGGCAAAACTAGGAGAAGATTAAGAGGAAAAACAGGATACATATAATTAGGAAAAAGAGTAAGTCAAGTGAAAGGAAGCAGTGTAGGTTAGAAGGGTGAGGACTGCGATGTGATTAAGATGTTCATGGTAAGGGCAGGAGTTTCCCTCAGGGGCTTTGAGGTAAAAAAATAGGTTCTGCAGGAGAAGAAGCTTTATGGGACTATAAGGGAGATAAAAGTGAAAGTATTTTGGTTAGTTAGATCAGAAATAACATAAAGTAATAGGAAGCACAGAGGCAGGAGATGGGTAGGTGTAAAAGGGTAGGAAGAGGCAAGATATGGGAAGAATTAGTGGATGGGTAGCAAAAAGAAGGAGTTAATTGGAGAACAGGTATATAAAGCAATGTGGTAGGAGATGAGTAGGAAGAAAACAGGGAAGTGAATTTATAATGTGGAGAGAAACCAAAAGGTAAGCCATCTGCACCCAAAACAAAATGTATCAAGGGAATTTCCTAGTTGTGATACATCCATGTTTAGTTTAGACAGCAGCAAGTTATCCTTTACTTCAGCGTTCGGTTAACAACAGCAAATGTATACAACTACACAGCATTCTGGCATTGCTATAATTTTCAAGACATTACAGTTACTGAAACAAAATAGTACATTACACAAACAAACAAACCAAATCAAGCATCAAAACATAAAATGAAGAATCAGTAATTACTTTGTTCAATCATTAAACCTGTCGGTACAAGCCTAGAATGAGACTGAAGATACCAAAAGCAAACTAATACGTTTATGATATAGTAACAGTTAACAGGCAAACATGGATAGAACATGCAATCCTGAACTATTCCTGATGTAGCACAGAGAATTCTCATCTTTTATGTTTCCTAAGAACTGCCTGAAGGTTTAAAAACCTCTGCATAATCCTCCATACATACTATGTTCATATTTATATAAAATGACTTGTAGAAGAGAGCTGTTTTTGAATCAGCGCCGAACAGCACAAAACAATAGCATATTATACACTTAAAAATACTAAGTTAAAGCTTGAACTTGAAATGAGAACATGTGACCCAGGGCAGGATTATAGTGCTGCTTCTGCACTGTTTTTTTTTTAAATCTTACTCCCCTACCCCTGCACCCATCTAGAAACATTATGTGCAATGGACATTAGCAATGGACACTCTCCCACTTCTAAAAAGGGCTGACGTCAACAGGATGCCTTGCCACTCTCAGGCAGCTTCATATGTTTGCTTCCCCAGTCTTCACTAGGAAAACCAAATCTTGAGTGGGTGCAACTCCCTCCCCTGCCAGCATAAGCACATGCATCATCCTTGCCTGAGATGTCAAGCACCTGAGCCTCTGTATGAACTTAGTTTGCAGGACCATAATCAGGGCTTTATCCTTCTGTGTCACCTGTGCAGGTTAGAAATTTAATCTCCTTGGATGAGGTAGGCCAATGAACAACTGTAGGTTTGGGGGGGGGGTCAAACATTAGGTAGACAAGTGTTTCAGAACTTTTGAAGTATTATGTAACACAGTAAACCCTCTGTGAATGAAGGCAAACAAACACACACATGTACACATATGCACACACACACACACACACACACACACACACACACACACACACACGCGCACACACACACACACACACACACACACACACACACACACACACACACACACACACACACACACACACACACACACACACACACAAACAATTCCAGTCAAGAGGGCCTTGGAAAAAAAAATGAAACCTTGTTTGTGAAGTAGCTTGGATGTGTAGAGCACAGATCTGTCATCACCGGTTCACGTGCATGATAAATTTGGACATTAATATTTGTCTGAGTGGTTTTACAAATGTGATATAGTTATGATGCAAATGGTTTAGGTCTTTACTCAGAACAGAAGACAAATGCAATTATAAAGACATTTACCAGGCAGATGCATTTAAGATATCCTTAATTAGAACGGATATCCTGTCTAGTAATTATGTAAGTTATTGCTTGCCTGAAGTAAATGGTTCTTGTATAAGCTGAAATACACATTATAAAAGTAAGTACTCTTAATTTGTTCATGTTCAGTGCATTTTGCTTGTGTGTGTAGTTTCTTTCTAGAGTACAATATTTTACAAGTGTCTGAAATACATTTTTAAAGGGTCCCAGGGAAATATTGCATTGAAATTCTGCAATCTGTGGCTTTGCTTCTTATTATTTTGTCTGTTTTAAATGTATTTATTTATTCATTTATATTTATTGAGCAGGTGGGTTAACTGATCTATTTTCCCAGTTCAGTGACAACCCAGGCTCACAGAGCTCTATGCTTTCATTTTTCTATGAAGAAACGATTTACAAAATACTAAATAATCAGAATAAAACAAAATAAATGCATCTGGCATAGTAGTGAGAAGTGACATATAGTCTGAGTCTTTACAGAGAGTGAAAAGAACAGCATATTGATCTGTGCGACGCAGTCATCATATTGATCTGTGCGACGCAGTCATCATATTGATCTGCGCGACGCAGTCATCATATTGATCTGTGCGACACAGTCATCATATTGATCTGTGCGATGCAGTCATCATATTGATCTGTGCGACGCAGTCATAATATTGATCTGTGCGACGCAGTCATCATATTGATCTGTGCGACACAGTCATCATTTTAATAAGGCCTAAAAGCATGGGGATGTAAACTGTTTTATAACTTTGAATTTGATAAACACCTAGTAGAGCCACATCAACAGTAAGTAGAAGCAAATTGCCCACTTGATAAATCCTGAGACAGTTAATAACAACATTATACAATCTTACAAGCAGAAGTCAAATGTTTCCATTGAGGGTTCTGTCACTCATCTCCATAAATATGGTTGGGTCATCATTAAATCAAATCAAGAATACTGGCTCTGTAGTTCTAGACAAAACTTGTAGTCAACAACTGATGGAACCTGTGTTTACTATGTTCCCATTAAATAATCTTTAAACATACTACTCCAAAGTATGTCTCAGAACTCTGACATCTGTTGTTCATATCCACAAAGGTGTATACCAAACCGACCCTAGATCATGTCCATTGAAACTTGTCTCATTGTTTGAAAACTTCAAAGCAGTCATGGTCAAGGAGCTGTACAGAGCCCATCATGATTTGTTCAAAAATATCTGATATAATTACCTACAGAAGAAGTAAGGAACTAGAACACAGAAACATGGGAACATTAATGTTACTGGCCACGTAATGAAGTGGATGAGCAACTGGTTGAATAGCAGAGGTCTGTAAGGGGGTGTAAGATGCTTACACTCTGAATCAGATTATGTGACTAGTGGCATCCTGTGAGAGCCAGAATTTGCCCCTGCTTTTTGGAACTTTGTTTTCCCTAACACCCACATAGTCAAACATTTTTGATTAATAAATTACCCAAATGATTGTAAGTTAGATAACATGCTAGTATCAGATTCCATGGCTCTACAGTGTATTTCAGATAACAGCCATTGTTGCTCTGCCTATAATAAGGCTTTCAGTGTCAAAAAATGCAGCATAGTATCTTTTGAGGGGGACACCATCCCTTGCAACTCCATCATTGAAAGTACTTCCCTAAAAAGAAATCTGTAAACATTACTAACTGATATTCTACCCATTAAATTGAATGTTATGTCACTTATAAAGAAAGCCTTTGGACTAGCTCATACTTTACAAACATGTATACCGAGCCATAACGAAAAACATAACTTTCCTTCTTTAGACCTTTCCTCCCTTATCCGCCTTTTAACATTGTGCAGCATTATGTGGCATCCTAACTCAATACCTCACTCACCTTGAGAAGCAACAACATTTATTATAAAAAAATATTAATAACACAGACACTCTGGCACACTAAAATGAGCTGTCTCTAATCTCTGTCATATTCAAGACCTTGACAGACTCTCTTTTCTTTAAAAATATGTGCCCTTAAGCAGACAGTCAGGGAGTAGAAACACACATGTATATAATTATATTCTAAAAGTGCACAGTAGTAATACAATTAAGCTTGATACGCATATTAAATACAGAGCTGTGCATATAATCTAGTTACAAAAGGAGCTCTGCCAGTGCCACCCAGACCTCTCATAAGGAAAATCATGAGTTGAGTAACAGAGGCATGTTGACTTCAAGTTCAGTTTACACACTTACCTCAAAAAATGACTGGTGATGAGTGATTAAGGGTTTGAGACTGACTGTCTGTTTCCTACCGTCATGAACAACTAATTATGTAAAGGCTTTTTTTTAAGTAGCTGCTACTAGGACTCAGGAATCCAGAAATCTTTTCCTCCCCGTAGCAAGCGCCCAAAGAAAGCTGTTTGCAATCCCAATGATTCAGATACACCCGCGTACCATACGATTGCACTAGCAACTGTAAGTAACCAAAAAGTAACTGTCCTGTCCTGCACTGCCTTCTAATACTGATTGTTTCTCTCTCTCTTTTTCAGAAAGAGAGTGAGAACCAATCAGTAGTCATCCTGCCATTCACGTCGCTCGTGACTGAGGACGTGGCAGTCCGCCCCCTTCCTGTGTGTTACCGCACAGACTCCTGGGCATCACACACTGATGCAGAACTCTCCCTAGTCCAGACTGCCTTTACAGCAGTCTGAGACAGTCCTACTTCAGAAAAAACAAAAAAAAAAAAAAAACCCGGAACTCACCGAGCATGCGCAGTTTGAGTTCCAGGAATTTGAGAGTCAGTCGGACTCATTTTTACAGCAAGTCGGACAGTTTTTTTATTTAAAAATGTTTTATTGTGCAAGTTGTGTCTTTTCTTTTTCTTCACACAGCTGAGGAGGCTGCAGTCCTGCAGTCTGATGCCATAATCTGCCCCTGGCATGTGCCTCATTATGGAGTTCTTGTTCGGGTGTGTGTGCATTTCTGATGGATGTCATCAGCCACAGCTCCAGTGCATAACCAGCATCCCCCACTAGGTGGCCATATGGGATGCCCCCATTGGCAAATCTCTGGTAAAGCTGTATCATATGCCAAATGTGGGAGTCGTGATAGCTTCCAGGGCTGCCAGCATACACATTCATTATAATGCCATGGGCATCGCACATGACCTGGCAGTTGATGGAGGGGAAGCCCTTGCGGTTTATGTAGACTCTACCCCACTTGCCAGGTGGTGCTTTGATGTGTATGTGTGTGCAGTCTATAGCACCCACTACCTCAGGGTATTCTGCTATTTGGTGGAAGAGACGCATATTGCTGGTCAACGCCTCACAGGTGTTGAGGAAATATATGTGCTCACCAGCATGTGCTGACATGGCATCCAGGAACTGGTGGAGTACCCTGGATGCTGATGCCTGTGAGATCCCCATGATATCCACAGTTGGCCTTTGGAAGGTACCTGTGGCTAGTATTCTCAAGCCTACACATACCTTGGTATCCACTGGGATGGGTTCCCCTCTGTTGGTTCTGTGAGTGAGGCGTGGCCGGAACAGCTCAACAATTTGCTGTAGGAGGTCCCTGTCCACCCTATAGCATTCCACTATCTCCAGCTCATGTAGCCCCTGGTAGGTTACCCTGGGTCTGTACACTCTTCTCCTTCTCCTCACTGTGGGTTGGTCATTAGAATTCTCATCCTCACCACCCTCAGCCTCTTCCACATGTTGATTTATGAGAGCAAAAGCAGTCCCTATCATTTTGTTGCTTTTGTTAGGTAACATTTCCCTGTTTATGTACACCGGTGGTGTAGAGTTTGTGGGAAAAAACAGAGGGAAAGGTGTTTGCATAGTTTATAGTAGTATGCTGGGCTGGGTTGGGCTGCTGCCTGTGTAATTGGCTGATTCTAATACATTTCACCTGCCAGCTATGCTAGTTCTCTTTGATTACCTTCCTACTGCTGTTTTTCCTTCCAGTTTAAGCCCCGAGGTGCGCCGCACAAACACAGTGCTCAGATGTGAACGGAGCTGCTATTTCCTGGTTTAATTTATTTTTTTTGTTTAAAACCTGGTGCGTAGCACGCACACCCGTTTAGGCAATGTAAATACTGATAGGCAGTTTCAGACACACCCCCTTCCTTACCTCTGCTAAGCTAATGGCAAACCCAAGCCACAGAGCTCTGATAAGCTTATAGTATGCCTGACACACCCCTCAGCTAACTCTTAGGCTTGCACCATGGCTTTCCTACACCAACACGGTTGGGTGCTGGCTAGCAATGAGGGGAAATTTGTGATTCAGTATCATTCCCCTCATTTGCATAGGACTGACTGCTAATGCCTAGTTGCAAGTCTAACAGTGAGACTTCCCCCTTAGCAACAACTATTCAGTGGCCTTGTTGTCTTCTGCCTGCTACTGACTATAATGGAAAAATTGTGATTTTTGCCTAAAAAGCTTTTTTCAAGGTTTTATTTTTATTTTTGGGCCACTGCCCTACGCTTAAACGGCCGAAATCGGTAAAAAAAAAGTTATTTTTTGTTATTTTGAAACTATTTTCCATGCCAATGGCCATATATTTTGGTATTGGCATGCCTTCCCCATTATATACATCCTTTATTTGGAGCTGTCATGACTCCGTTTTGTAGTTTGCAGAGATGTACTCGGTTACTAGCCGGATGCATTTCTGCACGTTACACTAATCCTAAACGGACGACTGCCTGCTTCCTGGATCACTAATTTACCTCATTTGCATGGTTTTCACCTGCAAATAGGGTAATTAGCATACAGGAGCTGTGTCCATGCAGGAATAGTGCAGGAGCACTCATGCACGTCCTGGGAGCTTGCTCTTGCAGTATTCCTGAACGCCGTGCAGAGCTTGCTGAATCCCGGGGAATATCTGCATATTTATAACAGCATTTCTATTCAGATGAGACCACGGACTGCAGCTACAGTCATTTCAGTGTTACTGACTGCCTCCCTAAAACTGGCTTATTCTTTGGTAAATGAAAACCAAATGCAGGGCGTTAACAGCCTTGTAGCAAACAACAATGCATTTTATTCTGAGGAATTCCTGCATATCTCTTAACTGTCCAGATTTTCACCTCATACTTTTTGTCTGTTTCTCATAAAATCTGTGGTTTTCTGGCAAATCAATGAAGATGTAATGACTTACATTTGAGTTTTAGACTTAATAACCTCTAGAAAATGAATGCTAATACAAATCCTGTTACTCTAACAACTTTCTAAGTTTATAAGAGCAATATTTAAAATCTGTTCTTATTTTTCAGCCTTTGTCCTCCCCCCCTGTTATTTTAGTCATTGTCCATATTTCTTGAGCTAAATGGTTGAAGGGTGTGGATTCCTGAGACTAAGAGAAGGGCAGTAAATAAGCATTTTTCAATTTGTACACATTACTTCTTCAGTCTGCATTGGAATGTTGTACTGCGCCTCAGAAACCAAACAAAGTAAGAGCATACAATGTTGTTGTTTGTCTTTCGGCTTTTTCCGGTTAGGGGTCACCACAGCGGAACTCCGGTCCATTAATGATTGGCAGTAGATTTTCATGAACGCTGAGGTGCCAGCTCGACGTTCAACCTTCAACGAAGGCACGCCCATTTACGCATGTCTTCCGAACGCCCACCCAACTGCAGGGAGGGCATTTTTATTGCATGATTCTTTCACATAAACAAGCAATAATGCTCAATAGGGTGTATGTTACCATGCAAATAATGAGTCTATGAATGGAATTACGTTGAAAATGCCATTCAGTGAAATACCTCATGTGGGGGCCTGTGCCCACCCCCCCCCCCGTAAATTATATATACCAACTCCAACATCGCACTATAGTGGGAAAAGGCCAAATTTCCTGATCCCAACCATAATGCAATCTTACTCGAATGGCTCAATGAACAGCAAGTTGGATGAAACATACCATTCATTGCTTTTTCCATTCAATGGCAGAACGTAGACCCATGAATAATGCATGGCTAAGGCCCAACACAGCAGATGGAGGGCCTCTACACCCCTGAAAGGGCTTTATTTACATAGTAACACATACTTTGGAGGGAATCATTGTGATTATTTGTAAAATTGTTTTGTATTTTTTTAATTACAGTTTTTTTTTTTTTATATTTTTGACCTAATATTTCAAACTTGCTATGTTAATGCAAAAGTTGGAAGAAGTATTTTCATCCATACATACATACATACAGACACACCCACTGATAGTAGCTTATTTTGCAAATTAAACAATGAAGTAGGTTACAAGCACTTCAGACTGATATGACTATAACATCACTCACCAAATGCATATTCAAAGTGAAAGTTTTGACCTGGGCGTGTTAATGATTGCTAGTAGTGGTTTGTGATTAACGATTAGTTTAAATTCCTTGCCATACAAGTACTCAACTCAGTGGTCATGATCCTATAATGTCAGCGCTTCCTTCTCTGTTCAGAACATCTCCGCTATAACTTACAGTAATCCTGCTTTGACTCACGCTTGCTCCAAGAGCTAATGAACTGGTATGTATTAATCGTACGGCTTTACACTGTAAGTCAAAGTATGGCATCACTTCTCTTAGCATAACTCTCACTTTAATGGGGTGTAATTCTTTCGTTAATGGAGCCAGTGCTTGTTTGGTGTCTCTCTTGCTGATATCTGTTGCAGTCAGCACCATCTGTGTCCATCTCTCTCTCTGTCCATTTCTCATGCAAGCACACACACATACACTGATGATTAAACTTTGTTGGTAAAGCCAGAATTAAGAGTTTCCTACTTTTTCTAATGGTGCTGTGAAACTGCCTTCTCTATCCCTCTTTCTCATTTTCTTTGACTTGCATGCACACAAACACACCCTCACTTTTTGTTTTTCTATTTTTTTTCTTAACATATATCTAATTATCCTCTTACTAGAGCTTTAAAAATGACAACAATTTAGTTTTTTTATTTGTTGACATTTTTTTGCTGGGAAAATCTGACTGAATAATTTTATCAAGTGAGAAAAGCTCAAAAAATAAAAGACCAGAAAATACAAATACATAGCTGAAAACTGACATCCTATTAGAATATACTGCAAATGCATAGGTTAATACAAATATCAATACACATGACATGAAGAATAATACATATATACCATCAATAAGACAAGATAAATACAATATCATGTAGCACTGAAACATGTGGACATGTTGTAAGTGCAAGCCTTTATTACTCACTCGTAAAGCAAATGTCAGAGTGAAACATTCAAATAATGGATAAGAAGGAGGAGAGAAATGGAGGGATGAGTGAGAAAAAATGTTTGTTAGAAGAAATACGTAGAGGAGATATAGGAGGCAGGAGAAATAATGATTAAAGAAATAAAAACAAGGCAAATGAGAGAGAGGCTGTAATAGTTATTACAGGAGTAGGAGTTGTTTTTCTGTCCAAGCTTGAAGCGGTGGACTTGTTCTTCAGTGAGCATTAACAGTTCTCCAATCTGCTCAGTCACTAAAGATAAATAAATCTTACTGTTACTACAGAAGAAATGAGAGTGGCTGAGCTTCCTTCTTTGCAATATTACAAGTGATCAGAAATGTACTTTGCTCATCCAGTTCCTGGAATCACTTCCTGATCTGGCACCACTTGACTTGGTTGAGGATCAGAAAAAAGTTTTGCAATCTTACCTGGTGCTTTTGAAATGCAGGAGCCAGTCAGGTCATGTATCTGCACCTTACCTCCACTCCTGCTTCAACAGCTGAGAATAAAAAAAAAAAAAGCTGTGTTAAGTGCTTGCTAGATTGGTAACAAGCAGTTGCTATAGTTTATGTACAAGGAATATAGAATGCTAAAGTACTTAAGTTATTTAAAAAAAATGGTTTAAAGTGTAGAGTTTATAAGATGCACAGAGTACTGCTGCACTCCAAGCTGTCTTAAAAGCTTTCTCTTTTCCTTTTAAACTGTAGTAAATTGCTTGCTACATTTGTAGCAAGGAGATGCTACAATTTATGGTTATACTACAGTTAAAATGAGACATAAGTTGGAAAGACTAAGTAGCAACACAAGATTTTGATGTACAAGAGTTGGTGCATAATTTAATACTATTGTTCCAGAAATAAACATACACCATTTTACATTTTTTTCATTATTTTATGGGAACAGATTTGGAGGAGGGCATCCAGAAGAGTGAGATGCACTGAGACGTACGGAACATGAACATAACCTGTAAAAGCAGCTATATTGTGTACTAGGTCCCATGTTTATTACCGCTGCTTTATTTTTGGTGTTGCACCAAAATAATTCCACAGTGATCCGTAATCTTTTGATGCAACAACCAAATTACAGTTTTATGACAGAGAACCAGGAGGGGGGATGTGGGTGACCAAGGGAGATGAGACTAGGAGGACAAGCTTCAAAGCATCTGCCCATGGTCACAAAAGAAACCACTTCCTGTCCTGTTTAAATCTATGGTTCTCTGCCCATGTCCCCTACGTACAACTGGCACAAAACTTCCCAAACTTTAGTCAACTCATTTTTTCAGAAAGTATGTCGCAGTGGGACCTTTCAACATTATGATCACCAGTGCTGAACTTTGCTTTCAGTCTGGTTCTGTTTTCTCAATAACATCTGTTTGTTTTAGTGAGCAACTTCAAGAAGTGAGAGAGCCAGAAACCCAATATGACTTTCATTGTCAGCTTGTCTCCACTGCTGATACTGTAAACAAAATAAGTAACTGTAGTAAAACTTAACATCTCAAATTCACCAGTCTGTACATGTGACTGTAATAAAGGGAGCTGCCTGCAACCTGAGATTCTACCAGTTATACAATAAAGGCTCATTACTATTCAAAAATGAGCATGCTGATTGGATGGCTGACCAGCATGCTTGTTGTAAATCAGACATATCCATCCATCCTCAGCCCCTTTTTCCATTTTTACACATGAGGTCAGGGTGTTACTTCAACAATGACAATCATCTAGAACCAAGGTCTACACTGCCAGGTGGCTAGCCCTGCCATACTACTTCAAATGTACCACATACTCACACACACCTAGGGCCAATTTAGTGTGTCTAATCCACCTGCTGCATGTCTTTGGAAGGTGGGAGGAAATCCACCCGAACACAGAGAGGACATGCAGACTCCACACAGAAAGCTCCCCAACCAAGAATTGAACCAGGGAACCTCTTGCTGTGAAGTAACAATGCTAGCCACTGTACCATAGCATATACCAACAGAAAAAAAAAATGGCCACTGAAGTACATTGAGCAGTCAGATTTTTGATTGTCATATGCTGAGGGACACAGCAAAACATAACAAAAATCAGGTAAGTTCTGCAAAACTGAACAAACAAAAACCTACCTGATTTTCCTTATATGTTTGCACTGTTCCTCAAAAATCTCTAATTTTTTTTAATAGTTAAAAAAAAGAAAAGAAAAGCAGCAATGGAGATTCTGTTTCCTCTGTTACTTCTGCACTGATGTACTCTGCAAATACAGGAATGTAAATCACATACGCACGTGCAGTACATTATCGTGTGCTATGCCCTCATGATCAAACCACACCCACCCTGGGTAAATCCTGCTATACCCATGCACAGTCGTGGATTATTGCTTAAATAATGCCTATAAAAAGTCAAACTTGTATTGGATAGCTTTCATGTTCTGAATGTGATGGAAAAGCCTAGGAAGAGTCAGTAAGTGTAAAACTTTCAAAACCCAAAACAAAAAAACAATGTTTCTATTACCTTAAATATCAAGAATGCTCTAGCTGACTTATGCTTATTTTTTGCTGATTGTTTTCCTGGACCCTTTTTGCTTTATTGCATTTTTAAAACCAATCTTTTCTGATCAATGGAATACATACTTTTTCATACGTTCTGGAACAAACATAGTTGACAGTCTGGCTTGCCCTCCCCCATTTACCCATGCCCCCATCTACCCATACCCTGTTTTCATGGTAGTTGTCAAAACTGTTGACTGTCTGTCAATGAATATGTGCTATAACTTATTTCTACTAACAGGTAAGGCCAGGATAACAGGCTTTAGATAGCAGCAAAAATTGGAAAAGTATTCTGGAGAAACACAGTGGATGGTCTTGTGAAATGTGTGACCAAATATTCTTTGAAATTGTTCACCATTTTGATGAATAGCCATAGACAGAGTCGTCTGTTGAAATGTTCTTTGATCTTGAAAATGGATGCTAAAATTGGCACTACCAATATAAATATTTGCTAAATTTAACTTTCAGATCAACAGATTTTTACCTTTAGCAACACATCCACTGAGCTTTTCCTGAGTGCGCACTACATTTTTTCACAGTATAAAATATGGTTTCTGAACTTTTGGAGTTAGTGCAGAATGGCACAAAACACACTGAACCAACCGATATTGCCACCATCCTGGCAGACAGGTTCAGTGCAAACTTCACCCCCAAAAGGGCCCATAACCATACCAGAAGAATGTAGAGCCCCTGAAATCACAGACACTCAGGTTAAAACAGCTCTCTCCAAAGCCAAAAACACAGCATCAGTGGGACTGGACAGTGTCCCAGGCTGCGTACTACATGAGCTCAAAGATGAACTAACCCCTCACCTAAACACACTGTTCAAACTCAGCCTCTCCACAGACTATGTACCCATAGAGTGGCACACAGCAATTGTTATTCTGCTCTACAAAGGTGGAGCCACAACAGACCCCAGGAACTATCACCTTATAAACCTGACTAGCTTGGTCTGCAAGGCTATGGAGCATATCATCATGGAACTCATTAACAGAGACATTGGGAACCTCTAAACACTGGACCCTACTGAGTTTGGCTTTGTTAAGGGCAGATCATGCCTCCTAAACCTGGTGGCCTTCTTTGAGACAGTTACCCAGGCTATAGATGAGGGAAAGATAGTACACACAGCCTACCTAGACCTCACAAGGGCCTTCAACACCATTCCCCATTCTGGTATTATAGACAAGCTCACCAGCCTGAACATAAACCCCTACGTCACAAGATGGGTTGCCAACTGGCTCATGGACAGAACCCACATGGTGAGAGTTGCAGGAGCTAGGTCTGACTCTAAACTGGTTACAAGTGGCATTCGCCAAGGCTCAGTCCTAGGACACCTCCTGTTTGGCATATACTTCTCACAGGTACAGGCAAGTACAGGAGGACTATGGCTGACCAAGTTCACAGACGACTGCAAACTATGGGCTATAATTGACTCTCCGACTGACACAGACATCCTCCAAAAGGGTCTCACTGAGAAGGATACCTGGTGTCAAAATCATGGCCTCAAGCTAAATGCCAAAAAAGTGCATAGTCATCACCTTTGGAAAAAACAAAGTACCCACAAACTACCACATAGGTGGTAGACCCCTAAATACGGAAGACATAATAAGGGATCTGGGGACCCATGTAGATAGTAATCTCACCTTTGATAATCACATTGCCAAATTGGTTAGAAAATCCTTCTACGTGGCCCACCTAATCACAAAAGGGTTCGCATCCAGATCAAAAGAGGTCATTGTGCCTCTCTACTCATCACTCATCAGACCCATCATAGAGTACAACGCCCCATTTGGAATGTACCTTAGAAGACACCTGCAACAGCTGGAAAGACCACAGAAGTACCTTACCAGGAGGATCACTGGCCTCAAACAGATGCCCTATGCAGCTCGACTGAAGAAACTCCAGCTGTACTCGGCTGCATACCGCCTACTCAGAGGTGATCTCTCCCTGACATACAAGGCCATGTCCAATCCAGAATTGATGGGACATGCTCCACCTAAAGAAAACCTTATCCCCTCGAGCCACATGCTGTAGGGCTCTAAACCTCACCAAAACAATAAATAGGATGTGCTGGAGGAATAGATTCCTGTCCCAGAGACTTCCCATGCTTTGGAACAAGATTCCAATCTACATTAGGCAGAGCTCCTCGCTAACACTCTTCAAAGGAAACCTTGACGAGTGGATGAGAAACAGAAAGTTTACCCCGGGGATCACTTCAGTGGCTCTGCTGGACAGAGGCACAGGGAACTAATCTAAGGGGGCGGCTAAAGCCAACACATTCTGGCTAGGCTTATAAATGCCTTCGGACAGATAGCCTAGTACCTACCTATGAACCTATGAACCTATACTCAGCAAGCATTTTGTGAGTAAATATTTAATAAGACAAAAGATTGCCAGCACCAAATTCAGTGTAGAGCATCAAAATGCATCCAAAAAGCTGATAAATAAAGTATATAAACTTTTATTAAGTATAATAAACAGCCCAGACCGGTTTCAGCCAACAGGCTTTCCTCAGTGGGAATAAAAGACTTTTATACTTAATAAAAGTTTATATACTTTACTTATCAGCTTTTTGGATGCTTTTCGATGCTCTACACTGAATTTGGTGCTGGCAATCTTTTGTCTACTTGAACTGCTTCCTGCCTTGCATCTGGGTCTTACTTGCAGAGTATCTCTTCTTAGCCTCAAATATTTAATAAGCAAACAACATCAATTGTAATCTGGGAACTGTGAAGCAATAAGTCCAAGACCAACATTGAAACAGAAAACACATCCAACAGTGCTCAAAGCAATTTTTTTTAATTCCAGCAAAAAACAATAGCATATTACCTGTGTATTTTTTCCCCGTTTGGAATACTTTCTTGGTTTATGAGCACTAGTGTTCACACTGCATACATACATACATATATCATACATATCAATATTTAATCAGTGTATGCACATATGAATGGTAAACGTCCAGTCTGATTGCCGTTTTCCATATCTAGATAGCTAGAGCTATGTAACTATTTTAACTTGCCTGTCTAACTAGCTTCTGTAGTCTGCCTTTATGAATGCTGATATCCTAGATACAAAAACAGAGACGTGAATATTGATATTTGGAAATTTCTTTTTCTGACTGCTAATTTTCAGAAAGCAAGAAGGGAAAGTAAACATTCAGTAACAGAGCTCAGAATGTAAAGTGACAGAGAGGGGCCCATGCAGTGTTTTATACTACGTGGTAACACTAAGAATAACGGTAACTGAAGCTTGGTGCTCCATGTTGTCACCCATTTTCCCTTGTCATTATATCGCATTGTGGTCCCCTGTCTCAGATGCACTCTACAAGGCTTATTTATGAAAAGTTTCAACAGGAAAAAATGGTTATTAGAAAGTTGTTTTCTGAAGAGGCATGTATATATCATTTAACAACCATGTCAGAAATTGAATCGTACATGTGGTATTTGTGTCTGAGGATGAAGTTGTCGTACATGTGGTATTTGTGTCTGAGGATGAAGTTGTCGTACATGTGGTATTTGGAGTCTGAGGACAAAGTTGATCTTGGTGTTTGGGTGGGACTGAGTATGGCACAGCTGGGGATTGACTTTGGGAGGCATTCCAAATCTTACTGGGGAACCCATAGGGTCTAATTACACCTCTGATAGAAACAGCAGTGTCTTCAGCTGTGTAAGGGTCAGTGAAATGAGTAAAGACTGCGTGCCATTTCAGTGCTATAATGTCTTTGATGCCCATGGGTTGACAAGAAAGTCATGTTATATGGACTAATGAAGTCATACCAGGTTGTTAATACCTTAATAATTTCTATGACTTTAAAGAGGTCTAACTGCAAGAAATTCAGTAAATCTAATAGACATGAGGTTAAGTCTGAGGTCAAAAATCATACTGCTTTGCATAAGTAATATTTCAGAGGTATGGTTTTGTGGGGTCAGAAACACAGGATGCTGCTAGGCAATAAATTTCTGTCTAAGCATCTGAGACAGATGAGGGAACAGCACTCTGAAAGATGAAGTAAAATTCCAAACATCCTGACCCTGTTGTCCATAGGGATGAAGACCTGACAATAATCTTGAAATTATCCAAGTTCAACTAGCAGCTTGAACACTAGAAGAACCAGGCTGAGGAAGATGCTGGAAGAAGAATAATGGTGGTACCAGTCAGCCAAATTACTCCCACACAAGTGGAGGCCTTGCATGACCCCAGTGACCATTGGACCAGGGGATGTGGGCTTGGCAATCCAAGTCACCAATGGTAACTCTGATAGTCGATGTATTTGGAAGCATGCTCATGGCGGGGGTCACCTACACTGTCCACATGATGATGTGGATGCTTACATCTGCTACCACGGGGAGGGGTTAGGAACTTAATATCAATGGCTGTCTGTACCATGGGTCTCAAGATGGGAAGGCTGATGGACAAGAAACAATCTGAGATAACCAATAAAAAAATGCTGGGCAGTAAGTATGTTTCCTTCTGTGTCTGTGTATTCATGTGTGTATTATACACACTGCAACAATCCAAGGTGATGTACTTTAAATCCCACGTAATAATGCATACAAGTAAAAATGTAACTGAAACTTTTATTGCAGGTTTAGCAAATGTAGCCTTAAAAGCTTCTATGGCTCATGCTTTATTTATTTTTTTTGTTGTCCTACAGGTCCCTGGTTAGTAATTTCCTCACAGGTGAATTCTCTGTCCATTTAATGACATGATAGAATAATGTTAAAGAATATTTGTCAGTGGTGTAGAGCCATAAAGGTATGACTGCTGCGCAGGTGACTTGCATTTCATTAATAACATAGGCCCGTAATATCAAAGGCAGGGATGATGTAACTAATGAGAATCATATTGTTATCTCCTAAAGATGTCACGGGGCCCACCTAGCACTAGAATTGCAACCGGGGCAGCCGGGCAATCAAGAGAGCAGTCAGAGGTCTAAGCAGGGTTAGCAGGGCACATAATTGTTAAGAAAATATTGCCAAGTATTTATTATTACTACTGCTACTGTTTCTAAGATACCCATAGTTTGTGCTGAATCCTTATCTCAAAGAGCAACAGTTCATTACTCTGTATATATCATTGACCTCACAACTAACCATCCAGGTTGATTTGTTTATTTATACAATGAATAAATTAACCTTTTTGATAAGTAGTTATTCATCTAACACATTAGCATTTTCATTCTTGCAAAAGCACATTTATGTTTGTTAACTTATGTTTCAAAGGCAGTCTTAAGATTCCATGTTTAAGTTTAGGTTTAGATTTTTTGATCAGTTGGCTGACTGGATTTGCTGTTAAGTTTGATATCTGAAGGCATGGAGCACTATCTTTTCAAGGTGTCAAGAACTTCAGTGATTACAAATATTTATCAAGTGTATTTCTGATGTCTTTTGGTGGAGTTGTTAAAATCCTCACCATATCATCCAGTTGGCAGTATTATGGAGTGGTCATAGTCACTGTAGACCCTCTGTGGTCTGTCTGCATGTCAGTAAAAGGAATCTGCCTATTGCAGACAAACTTAAAATGTATGAGAAATGAAATGGAAGGCAAAAGGTCTTTGGCTGACCAAAAACCTTGATGTGGGTTCAAGTGAACCTCCAACAAAGGTTGCAAATAAGAGCTATGATAAGGGTATACTTAGCGATAAATAGAAGGAATGTGCCTATGACAGTCAAACTTAAAATATATGGCCAATGAAATACAAAGGGTCTAGGAACAACTGAAAAAGGGAGTATGGGTTCAAGTGAACCCCCAACAAAGGCTGTAAATGAGATATGGCAAGCAAAGGTATATGTACAAATAAAATGGAAATTCTTGAGAAACTACCCCAAAATAATCTGATACAATTTTCTTCCTTCTCAAACTGAAGAACTAGAGTGGAATAGCAAGGAGTGGTACATTGTGGGAAGTAGAGGAATTGGCAGCCTGGGAAAATTTATTTGTCCAGCTGCCTAATGCTAGAGGCAAGTTTCATGGGTATTTTTGATTAAATGCTATTAACACTGTAGTTTACTGTAAAAAGCGGGAGCCATTGTCCATTTCATTTTTGTAGTTCACAGTGAATTGCTGATTTAGAAAACACAAAAGTCCTGCTCTACAGTTTTGTGTCTAATTTTTATCTGAACATTCTTTCATCTTGATGCTTACCAGGATGCTCAGTGAACAAGCAGACACTGTGGATGTGTTTCCCACCTCCATGAGGTCTCTACTCTGTTTCCAGAAAAAAGGGCACCACATGACATGCTAATTCCTGTAGCTAAGCATTTTAATATTCAGTGATATATGCCCAGATGTTATATCCCCTTTTCTCCAGTTATGATATATTTATTTCATACTCATTTTATGATGTAGCATGCACTACTTAATATTAAGCATTTTGACTATCCTTAACATTATACTAAATATGCCATTTGCAAAAAATCTTATTTTTATTTTTTTTAGTCACATCAATATGGGAATTTTTCAGTCCTTAGAATCGTGATTCATTATCAAATTGTCATTATGGTTTAAGGCCATGAACATTTAATAGTCTTATTCACATTGGACATCTAATCATCATTTTGGGAACTTTTTTCTCCTCAGCTGCTTTTCTTGGATATACAACTACAGGTGCCTCTCTTAACAACTGTTGACTGTTGCACTTCTAAAACCCCTGATTTTCTGGGGTGAGGAATCAGTTAAGCTGCTGGCTGTAAGGAAAGCATAAATGAGTTGCTCTGTCTGTAAATGCTGATCTTTTAATAATTTCGCAGCTTTTAAGGCTCCCAGTTACTGCAGAAAATTGAGAAGAGAACTGCCACAATGTCAGATATTTGCTGGAGCATATCAGATCAATCTTTACAGAAAAAAAAAATGAAATGGAAGACACAGTGGATCCGATTTTTGAACATGTTGAAGACCTAATTGCCAAAATGTCAATACTGAGAATGTAGGAAGGAGTCAATAAAGAAGGCTAAAATAGAACGCAAAGGACAGTGGAAGTGGTTTAAGCAACAGCAGAGAGCTTAGAGGAAGAGATTAAAAGGCAAGAAGAGGAGGAGGAAATAAGGAAGCTAAACATGTGTGGGGATCATATGATGGAAAAGCAGGTAGAGTTAGAATGCCATTCTCACAAGGAGGATATTAGAATTGTTGACTTAAGGGAAGGATTGGAGGGGAGAGATGTTATTCAGTTTGTTAAAAGTGTGTTCTGTAAAGTAACAGAAGACATAGAATGGCTATACATAAAAACTGACACAGCACACAGGGTCAGACAAGTGCCTGTTAATGTAGAGGGAGCTAGGCACTTAGCAGCCAAGTGCCACAGTTTTATACTGAAAGATAGGTTGAGTAGCAGCTGTGAAAATGAGGATATAAACTACAGCGTGCCAAGAAAACATAGTTGAGAATTATGTTCTGCAAATCCATGCAAGGAGGAAAAGGATAGTGTCTGCTATTCGGTATATTATATGGGCTGGGGCCACCTGGACGCTAACCAAGAAAAGGCTATTCATAGTTATCAAGATGTGTTGCGGTGGCAAAGCTGCATGGAGGGGAAGGAGGATGGACGAATGAACAGTATGCAGTACAAACACTGTTGAGAATGTAATGGGGGTTAAAATGCAGCTCCCAGGTGAATCCCAAAAGGTAGACACAGCGTCACAAGAGCACAAAGAAGGGCCTTTCAGGTTAGCGGAGGTACAGCAGAAAGAACCCCACTGCCTCAGTTTGAAAGAAGGACAA
Source organism: Protopterus annectens (assembly GCF_019279795.1). Classification (NCBI taxonomy): domain Eukaryota; kingdom Metazoa; phylum Chordata; order Ceratodontiformes; family Protopteridae; genus Protopterus; species Protopterus annectens. The sequence continues at coordinate 1,507,002,538 of NC_056746.1, read as the reverse complement.
ACCAAGAATAACAGGGATCAGAAAAGGGAGAAAGGGAAATGCTTAACTTTGGTGAAATAGAGGTGGATAGAATTAGATAAGGATCCCCCTCAAAGACAGAATGTGAAAAAAAATCAGGAATATGTTACTTGTTTCTGTACTCAGTGGAATTAAATAAATATGTTGGCAGGAGTACAGAAGTATTTTACCAAGAATATAAAACCAATATCTGTATAACAGTATGAAGAAAGATGGAGGGAACTAAAGTTGTTATTCTTTTGTTATAGGTAGTTAAGGGGAGATCTAATATGAATATAAGTGTTTGCAGGAGAAAGAAGTTGGATGTTTGCTCGGCATCTTCTTCAAGCTGCATGTCAAGGTTACTAAGAATAATTCTTCAGTCATGGCACTTCAAATCTTCACTTTGAAGGAAATTTTTTCAGCTACAGCTGGCTGAAGGTAGAATTCAGTTTTTAAAAATAAATTGGATTTGTACTGCCATCAAGGAGGAAGGCTTACAATGATCTTTGTGGAGGTCCTGGGTCTAATACAAATACTGAATGGGGAGAAGGGCAGGGCAATGATGAGGAAAAAGAGGAGATAAGAACAGGTGCCCTTAGATCATGATGCTGATATGAAGGTGACATGTAGCAGGAAATGGGAAAGGGGAGCACAGGGAAGGAGACCACTGGACATATTGGTGAGGAAATCATTGCAGTAGACAGAGAGTGACAGGGAAAGGTATGTCAGTGAATGAGGGCTTAGGAAGCAAGAAGGAAGCAGGATGGTGGGATATTGATAAACACACTACTCTTGTTGGTCCTCTTTTTTACTTGTGTTTTCTATTTTTGGGTTGTGTGTCCTCCTATGTTTGCCTATATCAACCTACCATTCTGGAGCTGCCGTGGTGGAATGCTAAAGATAAGCAACCAGAGCTGAAGGAGACCATCGGATAGCTCACTAGCTAAGAAAGATCAGTGAAATAAGTGAACTGTTGTGGAGGTGAAAGTGATAGTGGGGGATGGATATGCTCCAGTGGTGGAAGAGCTTGTAGTTAGTGAAGTTTATTCAGGTGCTTGGACTGAAAAATGGCCAGAGCTGGGATCCTCCATAACTGATTGGTAGGTAAATGGCAAAGGTGTATAATTCTTCCAATGCATTACTTCTAATTTTCCACACAGCTGCAAAACCAACATAAGTTCCATACAATCTGAAGGACTGGCTGCATAAGTCACATTAAAAGGCCAGTAAATGTACTTGTTTTTAATGCATATATCATATTGCTGGATCTTCCCTAAGTGTAGCCTACTGTTGTATATGATAACTATTAGAAGAATACAAGTTGCTGTGAAATGCAAACTCCTATGAATAACTACATTAACTGACACATGCAAAAGTGAATTAATAGAATTAATCAAATTGATATTTGCCTCAGTGATGTTTGTGCATGGCAATATTACATTTAGAACTCCAGGTTCACACTCACAAAGTTAACTAGTAAATTTACTACACAACTTGTAGTCGTACAACAAAAAGTTTTTGTAGTACTGTTGACTGATTGTAACTCTTTATTTGCTGAGTTACATTACAGTTAAGACTTGCAGGGGAAATAAAACTCATTATTGACTAACTTGAAATGTTAAAGGTTTAATACCCATTGTAAGATAACAAACACCACTACTTTTTTTGTTAATGTCTTGCCTACAGTAGACCTCTCCCTGCTATAATTTATGAGCTGTATACCTCTCAACCTCATAGCACAAGAAATCTGGACAAAGCCAAAAATAATGAGGGTATTATAGGCTGAAAAATAGGGACGGATTTTAAATATTGGTCTTATAACCTTAGAAAAGTTGATAGTATAAAAGGATGTGTGCTAACATGCATTTTCTGACAGCAGTCTGAAACTCTAATGTCTATAATTATTTAGTGACTTCAGTACTTAATGGTTTAGAAAACCACAAATTGTATGAGGAATAGGGCAAGAATATGAGGCAAAAATCTGTGAATTCTGTGCAAATCTGAACAGTTGAGAGGTATGCTCATGGACAGCAGAAAGGAAGTGGAATAATTTTACTCCACACAGCTTCCATATCATGGCTGACCAGGTACTTCAACAGAGGCAGCAGATGTGTATATTGTATGTGAGGAGATATATTTTTGTGGGGAAACTTATTCCTGGAGTAAGTGCCTTACAAAAAGTAATTGTAAAACATCAAGCATAAATGCTTAGTCTGTAGTGTTAAACACAGGGACAGAGTCCTACATGATTACTTTCAGAATTTCTGGCTTTTTAATTCCTTTCACTTCCCATATGGGCATCCATGCCCCTCACCACCAGACCAAGTAAATCAAAATAATTTGCTGAATTGTTGGCTGGCTCACAGATAGGACCCAAGAAGCAAGAATTGATGAGATCACCTCCACCAATAGCTTGGTCTTCAGTAAGTACCCCAGGGCTCTGTGTTGAGCCCACTCCTCTTTGGCATCTACTTCTCGGACATCAAGGCTAGCATTCTAGGCTTCTGGCTCACTGAGTTCAAATGACTATACATTGGGAACTATCATAAATTCCTCACATTACACAAACATCCTACATAAGGGACTGACACAATGAAATGAGTCATGCCAGAGCCACAGATTAAAACTCAATACAAAGAAATGCATTATAGTTACCTTTGAGAAATCATCCACCCAAGCAAATTACTCTATTGATAAAACACTAATAAGAGTTGACCTGGTAGCTAGGGATTTGGGATCATATGTTGACAGTAATTTATCCTTCAACCAACATGCAGACATGTAGTAAGAAAATCATTATATGTCACCAACTCATATGAAAGGGTATGGCACCACTCTATTCAGACATTATCAGACCCATCATTGGGAACAATACCCACTTTGGCATGCACCTAACAAGGCACCTGTAACAGTGAGAATGCCCTCAGAGGTTCCTCACCTGGAGAATCCAGGGTATGAATACCCCTTCCTACACAGATCATCTTAAGGCCCTAGCTCTTTACTCAGTCTCCTACAGGTTACTGAGAAGTGATCTTTGCCTGATATATAAGGCATTCCTAGACACAGCTCTGATGGACCTCTTGCACATCCACAAATAAAAAAAACAGCAACAGGAACACTAGATCCAAGGACCTGAACTTTGCCTGTGACATAAGTAAAACAAGCTGTAGGGACTGATATGTGTCTCAAAAGATCTCTGCAATATAGAAAAGGCTCCCCATCCATATGATGCGAAGTTCATCCCTGACCCTTTTCAAGCATAACTGTGATCATTGACCAGGAAATTGTAAACTTGCCCCGCTTTGACCCCTGTGTCTCTGATGAACAGAGGCCAATAGTAAGTTAACTAATCCCAAACTATTACACCCCTACCATATAGGTGTCCAATATATTCAAGACCAAATTTGGTTTGGGTTGCACAGCTAGGCTTATAATGACCCTGATGTTCAATAGCCTAGTACAGTGTATGAACCTATGAATAACACAGCTTTTCAGTTTCCTCACGCTGCAGAGGTATGAATCTACTTGTTCTAAGCATTGCTTTTGTAAAGCAGTATCTTTATTTTAAATTTTATTTATTTATTTATATTTGTTGACCGGGAGTGTCCGACTGGATGTAGGTCCATTTTCAGTGGAGGCCTGGGGAGAAAAGCTCCACAGTTAAAATAAACAGACAGTAGTTACATTGGATTACATAGTGATTAACAATTTACATAGCAATTACTTACAACATATTTACAGATGAAGAACATAGTGCATCAGTAGACAACTAGAATCTTTATCTGTGAAGTACATAACAGAAATTAACAAATGTTACAATAAGAAGTTCCTGCTGTATAATAAGTACTAGGCTTATGAGCATCTGAGCTTGCTATAATCAAGGTAGTTAGTGGAGTGGAAAGAAAGGTAGTGGTTGGATTGGGTGGGTGATTTTAGAGTGGGAGTTGCAAGGGCATAGCCAGCATGTTTTTAGGTGCGCTTTTAGTAAAGTTTTGAAGTGGGTGCATGATGGTATGGAGATAATTGTGGGTGGGAGGGAGTTCCATAATTTGGCTATGGTGCAAGAGAATAGTGCTTCACCAGAAGAGTTATTGGCTTTAGTGATCTGCAAGTGATTTTTGTTGCTGGATCTTAGTGGTCTGGTGGTGCAATAGGGTTGGAGTAGATTCTGGAGGGATGGGACATTTAGTGGATGGTTTACTAGTTTGTGGGCGAGTGAGAGTTGATACCATTGAAGGAGGTGAGGGAGTTCAAGCCAGCCCAGTTCAGCAAGTGAGAGACAGTGGTGACTATGGTAGGATGCCCATGTGGCGAATTTGTCGATTTTGTTGTAGCAGGTCTGTAGCTTGTTTAGATCGCATTGCCTTAGGTTGGTATATATATATATATATATATATATATATATATATATATATATATATATATATTGGAGAGGCATAAAGTAGGGTGGAGATAAGGTGAGAATTTGCTATTGAAATCTTTGCTGCTTTGGTGAGAAGTTGCTTATTTCTGTATAACGCTCCAAGTTTTTTGTGGACTTTTTTTATGGTCATGGATATGTGAATGTCAAATTTTAGTTTATTGTCTATTTCCACTCCTAGCAATTTGGTGTGTTCAGTTGGGTATATAGTGGTGTTGTCATTGCTGTGATGTTAAATTGAGAGTTGTTTTGAGTATGTTTGGTGGGTTGGAGGATGAGTAGTTTAGTTTAATTGGGCATCGGATAACCAAGTTTCAACACGGGAAAAGGCTTCCTGTGTGACTTTTTGCAGTTTGGATAGGGACTGGGCTGAGCAGATGATGGTTGAGTCATCTGCGTATTGTATGAGTGTGCCATGTCTGGTGGCAGAGGCTAGATTATTGGTGAAAACAGAGAAGAGTAGGGGTCCAAGGATGGATCCTTGGGGAACCCTTATGGAGACAGGTAGTTGGGGAGATATGTCATTCTGCCATGCAATGGATTGTTGGCGTTCAGACAGGTAACTCTGAAACCAGTTGGTGACTGATTGTGAGAAGGATAGGTTATTGAGGACAGAGATAAGTTGTTTGTGTGGGACCATGTCAAATGCTTTAGATAGGTCTAGGAAAGTACATACAGTTTAATGGTAGAAGAAACCTGTATAGCAGGTGCCTGTGTCTTCTTCACACTGAGCACACCAACAGTGATTACCACAGCCACCCCCATTATATTGTATTTATAGAGCCTCTTCTCCCAGCAGTACATATACTTCCTGTCCCTCTTAAAGGCATGCGCATAACCATAGACATTCTTCAGTCACACTTCCTCATATCTCTAATACTCCAGCTAACCAGACCTTAAGCTAAACCTGCCTCTTTTTCTTCTTCTACCCTCAGCCTTCATTGCAATAGGCTCTCACACTTTTTCTTTAGCACACCCATCCAGTACAACCCTTGATCTATTCCCTATTCTTAATTTTTTTTTTGAATTCTTACCTTAACATCCCCCCTTCTACCTACTCTATAATTTTAACAAATATATTTTTATTCTTCATTTTCACTCCTCCTCTTCTTATTTCCTTCCATTTCATTCTTAATTACTCCACATCTACAATGCTGTTATTCTACACAATTGTATTATTATCTCTGACCGCTGTTACCTTCCTTACATCTTGCCAACACCTAACTCTATATAAAATTTCCCATACTCACCCTGGTCATCAACCAGGTACTACACATCTCCAACTATTACTAGCCCATAGTCTCTTTTCCTCCTTAAAGTAAAGTATTAGACCTACAACAACTTAATCAACAAGCCTTCTTCCAGAGTAAGGCTATAGTTCAAACATGCTTAAACATTGTCCCTGCAGTAATTTTATCTGAAAACATGTGGTGACATCCATCCTATCCCAGATCCTGCAGACACTCAACAATGTAACAAGTGTGCCACATTACCAAATACTCAGCCATCAAACCCATATGATCTACCCCATTACACAGATAACCTTAGAAGTATAAGAAGCAAACTTTCTGATGTGCATGCGTGGATAGCCTGCCACTCCCCAGATGTACTAGTAGCCCCAGAAACTTGGCTTAAGCAAAAGATATAAGATAAAGAAATCTTACACAGGGATATAAAACCTTAAGTCTTAACAAATCCCATAAAATGGTGGTGGGGTGGCCATAATCTATAAGAATACTTTAAACCTCTGCAGGTCTCATATAGGACCATCCCCACCATTAAGTGCATCTTTGTAAGTTAATGTTCACAAAAGCCTTTGTATTAGAGGAGCTTACTTCCCCCAGGAAATAACACATTTAATGCTGAAGTACTTCTTTCTTGGGAATCTGACTTGAGACCATCATTTTAGGAAACCTGAATAGGCATTGGCAATTTACTGGCAATACCAGTCCTTCTAATGACCTCAGTCTATATAGTTTTACTCATCTTATTTTGACAATCCAAAATGTACAACAAAAATCTAGTACAGAATCTAGCTTAGATTGGATTCTCTCTGATGCCCCAAATAAAATCCTCTCAACAAGTGCCTTGCCTAATACCTTAAGTGATCACTAACCCATCTTCACAACAAGGCATAATAAACCTAAACCAAAATAACATGGGTACAACCTTGCTGGTAACCCCTCCTCCTTTAATAAGGACCAATTCATTGCAGCACTACAATTAATCAGCTGGAGGGATTTTCAGACCCTTCCATCTGTTTAAGTTGTAGCTCTTTTCAACTCAATATTCATTAACATACTAAATGAACTAGCCCCAATAAGATCAAATTTAGATGATCGAACTCGTAAAACTTTGAATCTCTCATATGGCTGACACCATATGATCGAAGTTTTAAGACTTTGAATATCTAAAAAAAAAACAAACCAAAACAAAAACTTTCATGAATGTTTATGCATCCCTCACACCCCCGCAACTTAAATATAGCAACTCCGAGATCACAGTACAGCGAGGAAAAGGGAAAGTTTCCCATTCCACGCTGTATGGAGATCTCTGTTTAGAACGTTCGAAGTCTTAAAACTTCGATCATATGGTGCCGGCCATATGAAATTCAAAGTTTTAAGACTTTGATCATCTAAATGGGACCCATATATATATATATATATATATATATATATATATATATATATATATATATATGTACATTAGAGAACTAAGACAATGTCCATTCTTATCATACAGGTAATTGTTTTAAATATAAGATATGTGTTGTAACTCACCTTTATGTTTGATTTATAATGTTTTTTTTTCTCTTTTTTTACTTCTTCATAATTGAATTCTCTTAAGTACTAAGTGTTCAATTATATTTAACTCCACTGTTATTTTGGTAGCATGTTTAAATGTGTAAGATGTGTAAATAATCTCTTTCATCCTGTCTCCTGTTTAAAGTACTTAACTATTAAAAAAAATTATATATGTGACGTATTCTCTGACAACAGACCTCTTAGTTGTGTTGGGAAGGAAAAATGGGCTTTGAGGTTGTTAAGACTTGTTGGTGGCTGTTTTTGCATCGGCCCATGTTTTGTTTGAGGATGGTGAAATCCACTAGTTTGCCTTCTGTTAGGAACTGTATGTGAAAGATATTTTCCCCCCTCCACTGGCATTCTTTGTTTGCTACGCTTGACATAAGCTGATCTCTCATCACTTCCTGTACTTGTTTGTAAAAGCTGGTACCATCTTCCTTTCTCTCTCAGATATCAATCACATAGTAGATTACTTTCAACATTAATACAAGCATTTACTGCCTTAAACTGATGGTTGTTAATAGCTCCATAACCTGTGTTGTGAAGCTTGTTTTATCATGTCTGGTAGTACATGGCAAACTGTGTAGCCTTGTGTGACTGGATCGCTGGTATTTTTGCTCTGGTTGGCATTACGTGGGTCATTATTATTTTCACGTGGTGATCCTTGCAGCAGATTCTGTGCACCAAACGTGAAGTGTTAAATCATTTTGGAAAGTAATAAATATGCTTCTGTTTTTTTTTTTTTTTGCTGTTGTATTTTTCTGAACCTTGTTTTTTTTCTGACATAAGGTTGATTGACTGTTTCCTTAGGACTGATCTCATTCCTGTTTGCTTGCTTCATGTTTTGGTAGCAAGAGGATTTCACTCAGTTGTTTGGAGTGCATGTGTGCTTCCTTTTCCTGTTGTGTTGCGTTGGTGACATGTTGAGCAGAGTTATGCTTGTTAGTGAAGGGTTTCTGCGTCTCTCATCACTTTGAGCTGAGAATAGTGTAGAGGGTGGACATTGCCTTTCGTTAACCTACTTATTTACATTCTCTGATCACAGACAATGTTGCTTTAAGTCGCAACAGTGTGTTTCCAGGCAGGAGTTACATGCTGGGTATCTGGTCTCATTCTTGGTACTTTATTGTGGTGCTGAGTAGAAGGAATTTAAAATAAAGATCAGGGGGATGAAGGAGTAAGAGAGAATGGATAAATAAATAAATAGGAGAAAGTGTGAAAAATAAAGGGAAATGTAATGAATGAAAAAGAGAGAGTGAAAAGAGAGCGTGAGATGGCTGGACAGTGAAGGAATCAAAGGGGAGAAGAGACTAGGAAAGGGGGGAAATATATATATATATATATATATATATATATATATATATATATATAGGTTTACTATAAAAATGTCGCTGTGCACTTGCACGGCTATGAAGTATTTGAAAGGCAGATGTTTGAATACTTCATGTGTGTGCAGGCGACATGAGCGAACGTCAGATATGCGAATGGACTGTGCATTCGCATAAATAACGTTTGCCCATGTAAAGGGATTGTGGTACAGTGCGGTTAGGGAAATACATCCCTTTCCTCACTATAGTGCGATCTTGGAGTTGGAATATTAAGTTAGGGGGGTGTGGGGGTGCAGGGGGGCTTGCCCCCCTGCATAAATGGAATGTTAGGTGTAGGGATTAGGATGCTACGGCAAGGGTGGCGTTGTTAATGCTGTAAAATGTCATTGTCGACATTTTCGGCATTAATAGCCGTTTTTCGACAATAGGGCCGTTCGGGTAGTTTTAGATTCGGTTAAAGACTTTGGTTTTCAGTACCATTTTTATTTTAATTTTCGAGATATTGATAGCAAACCATATATATATATATATATATATATATATATATATATATATATATATATATATATATATATATATATATATAGGTCCCCTTCAAAACATCTAAAAACCCATAACATCTAATTTTATAATATTGAGACTAGAACATCTAAAACCCAAAACATCTAAAACACATAACATCGAATTTCATAGCATGTAACACTACAAATCACATGAAAATAACATCCCCTCCACATATAACAACACCAAACTACCAAACACACTTTTTACTATGTTTCTGCAGGGAGGCTTGATACAGTGGGGTTAGGAAATTAACTTTTTCTCACTGTAGTGCAATCTTGGAGTTGGTATATTTAATTTACGGGGGGCGTGGTGGGTGCAGAGGGGCTTGCCCCTCCTGTAGAAACGTAGTAAAAAGTGTGTTTGGTAGTTTGGTGTCATTATACGTGGAGGGGAAGTTGTTTTCTTGTGATTTGTAGTGTTAGATGTTATGAAATTTAATGTTATGGGTTTTAGATGTTTTGGGTTTTAGATGTTCTGGTCTCAATGTTATGACATTAGATGTTATGGGCTTTAGATGTTTTGAAATATATATATATATATATATATATATATACACATACACATGGGTCTCCTTTAAAACACCGAAAGACCAGAACATTGAAAGTGTTTTGAAGGAGACCAAAACAACAAAACTGCAGAACACCAAAAAGCGTGAAATTCAAAATCCCGGTGTTACGGGATTTTGATTTAGTGCTTTTGGTGTTCCGCTGTGGGTGAGTATGTATGTGTAAGTGTATTTGTGAAGGGTAGTGCTGTGTGTAAGTGTGTTGTGACTGTGGTGTGTGTGTGTGTGTGTGTGTGTGTGTGTGTGTGTGTGTGTGTGTGTGTGTGTGTGTTTGTGTGTGTGTGTGAGGGACTGTAGTGTGTGGGTTTGAGTTTGCCTTGTGTGTCTGTGCGATCTCGGAGTTAGAATATTAAAGTAGGGGGTGTGTGGGGGGTGCAGGGGGACTTGCCCCCCCCGCCTATTTGTAGTGTAGGGTGGTGTGGTTGGTAGTTTGGGGCAGTTATGTATGTATTTGTGAATGTTTTTTGTGTGTGTTATACTTACATGGTTTTCGGTGTTGTGGGGTTTCGTTGTTTTGGTCTCGGTGTTTTGGTCTTCGGTGTTGTGAGGTTTCGTTGTTCTGAAGTAGATCTATATATATATATATATATATATATATATATATATATATATATATATATATATATAAATGATTGGTACTTTTTCATTAATTTGGACTTCTACATTTAATATTAGAGAACAAACCTACGTTTATCATCTCCTCTCTCCTTCACATCCCCAAATTCTGATTCTGTTGGCTCATCCACTTGTAATCTCACCATCTTCTCATTGGAAAAACTAAATCCTTATAAATCTTAGATCTCCATATTATTAGACTTTCACTGCATTGTTCTATTAATTCGTTATTCTTTGATACACTCTAGGCTAGTTAGATAGTGAAGAGTAGTCTAGTGGATGTTATATTTACTAGGCTAGGAATTTTGTGAATTCCATCTTTTTAATAGAATTTTTCTTTTTGGTTTATTACTATTACTCCTTATACTTTTTATCATGCTTGAAATATTGGTTTTAACTCTGCAAAAAATTACAGAAGGTATAATTATACAATATTTGGTTAGATCGACTTATGTTGATGATTATATTCTTGTCTTAACATATTTTATAGATGGACTTGAATCTGTTATCTTTGAATGTTAGTGGTTTAAATTATTCAAGGAAAATATTTATTATTTAAAAGCATAGAATAGACTTCTTATACATGTCAAGCAGAGCACCTCACTGACCCTCTTCAAGATAAATCTCGATGAATGGATGGGAAATAGAAAATTTACCCCAGGGAGAACTCCAGTGGCTCTACTTGACAGAGGTACTGGGAACTAAGGTTGGGTGGCATGATGCCAGGGTAATCCTATGGCTAGGCTTGTAAAGGCCCCAGGGCCATTAGCCTACTGCACACCTATGAACCTATGAACTTGCATATCTGGAAATTGCTTGGAATCATTAAAGGACTTCAGTTCACTGTGTGCACCTGGAAAATCGTTTGGAATTATTAAAGGATTTTAGCTCACTCTTGTCTGGTTTCTAGTGATTTCTTTTTTCATTTTGGACTCACCTGGTATATCACTGGATTTGCCTGTGTGCTGTTTTACTCATCTTTTGTTATATCAAAGACAAACTCATGACAATATTAAAAAAATATTAGCACTTATAGATTTTGTAAATAAATATGAAGAAGTTTTTTTCTAATAAGCTAGACATTGAAAAAGTCTTTGATTCTTCAAATTTGAATTATTTATTTAAAGTCTTAGAATCATTTGATTTTCCTTTTCATATCATTTCCCTTATTAAAAATGTTTGTAAACATAACAAAGCTTACATTAAATCAGCACCTTTCACATCTGAATCTGTTTCCCTGGCTAAGGGTACTAATCAAGGTTGTCCTCTTGCTCCTATTTTGTTGGCTATAGACATTGAAGTTCTAGCAATTTTAATTTGAAATAATTCAAATATCACAGAAAAACCTTAAGGAAGCACTGCAACAGACCAGGAAATAGAACAAATATTTGCTAGATGCAGTACCACAGTGACAACAGTCATCAATAATCCTTATTATACAACTGTTAAGCACGTTCATTCCACAATTCAGGAACTTCATCAGAACATTGTATAAAATAAAAATATCAATGCTATAGAAATTTCAGAAAATCATACTTTCAAAATCATGTCATTTGACAATGATGTGCTACTAAGACTTTCTAATTCAAGATCAACTTTAGAAGGCTTAGATTTTATCATAAAGCTATGTCAGTTATACTAAGGTCTACACTTTTAATAATCTAAAATCCAAGTTTATATTTCTAAGCAAAAAAGTAAATTACAAACACAAAAACAAAAATCATAGGTAAACAAGTCACTTCCTATAAATATTTAAGAATAACTATAATGAGTACTATTGAAAGGAATATGAATTACTAATTATAAAAGCATTTTAAACATAATCTCAACTCTAACTAATAAATAGAACTTTTTATTCTGGCTTTTCCTGGTTAGGGGTTGCCACAGCAGAACAGTCCACAGAACGATTGGTAGTGGAGCTTTGCAGTGCAGAGTTGCCAGCCTGGTGCCCCAACCTTCCAGAGAAGGCACATACATGCACACACTCACACCTAGGAACAATTTAGAGTGTCCAATCCACCTACAGCATGTCTTTTGAAGAAAAAAACTCTATGGACCACCAGGCTAAAAATTATTTAATGCAAAAATAAATAAAATTAATACAATGTTAGTGCTTTCAAGATACACCCTACAGGACAGGAGCCCAGGTCTTAATGGTGTGGTGCCTTTAAAACCAGTCCTTAAGAGGTGTAGAACTCTAATTTAATACATGTATGCTGATTTGTCATTGACTATTTTAAATACTGATTGTTTTTTGTTCTACCATTGTCTGATGAAGGGTGTGTCTTGAAAGCACTAACATTTTATTAATTTTATTTATTTTTGCATTAATAAGTTCATTTTTAGCCTGGTGGTCCGTGGAGTTTTTTCTTCAATTGTCTTTGCTTTGCTGACATGGAACGTTGTCACCTAGATACTTGCGTTTTGCCTCCTATTACAGCATGTCTTTGGGATGTGGGAGGAAACTGAAGCACCCAGAGGAAACCCACATGACCACAGGGAGAACATACAGACTCCACAAAGAAGGCACCCCAGCTGAGAATTGAACCAGAGAACATCTTGCAATGCTAACAGTTGCACCACCATGACTGCCCAATATCCTTTGATGATAGATTGCAATTACTAAAAATGATTCCCTTTCCTAAACTGTTATATATAATACAAGCATTAACCATATATACTGTTAAGTCACTTACTAAAGACCTTAATAAACAACTACTAAAATGGTTTCCAAACAAACCTAGGGTATCCCTAAATCTACATACTAGACCTTGGAACTTAGGATGGATTAACTTTGCTTATGTAGATACCTGTGCTAAAGCAACATTTTTTAAAGCTATCCTAAACTGGATTGATCCTTATTATAACTCAGACTGGAAAACCTTACATTTCAACCTACTTAATATTAATGATGACTTAACAGGAAATAATGACAACATAAATCAAAGTAAATTCTTTTGGCATTATCTTTGTAGCAGCATTCAATATAATTCCCCCTCCCCATCATCCTTTTTTTATGAACCACAGAACTTTCTTACCGCCAAATGTAATTGCCAGTATAAATTAAAAGTGCACCATTAAATGTTGAGGTGTAACAAGATTTTTAATGCAGATTGGATGGGAGGGTGGCCTAATGGTTAAGGTGTTTGCCTTACAAACACAAGGTACAGGGTTTGAATCTCACAGGGGGTAACTGGCTAGGCTTAAAGTGGCTCACAAGGGCAGTTAGCCTAGTACTAACCTATGAACCTATGAATGTTATTTGACTGACCTTCTTTAAAGCATTGTTTGGAATTCCATAGAAGATTTCATGAAAGCGTTATGGCATGATTCTTTTCTTTAACTAGGTTTTCACAATCAGTGCTATTCACAAGTTGTATAATGAGAATCGGTACCTGCTCTGCACATTTCTGTCAGTGGCAATGAGAAGTATCACTAAGCATTGGAGATCAGCTTCATAGCCATCCTTTGAAGAATTTGTATCTTTCTTAAAAGAAGTAGCCTTAACTGAGACTAAAATCAAGTAGGTTACTTCCTAAGTTGTCAAGAATCTCTGGGAAAAATTATCTCTGTTTGATTTATTTCATCAGAACTCTGCCTCCTGAATTTGTTTCTCAAAATGTTATTGTTTATATAACATATATTACTACTTACTATTCTGAATATTACTCTCTGGAGTGCCACAATTTGTTTTAGTTATTATCTCACAGGGATGTTGTATATATTCTATGCACTTGGTTCCTTGGAAAAAAGACTATTTTCTTTTCTTTACAAATGTATTGCTGCTATTTGCAGCTGTATTAAGTGTACATATGTTTATATATTAAAGAAAAAATGGCTGCAGTTGCCCTTAGCTTTTCTTATTTCTATAGTAATCATCCACTCCATCACCAAAAGCTATGTCCCAACCCTATGGAAAAGGTGTTACATTCTTCATCTACATAAAGGTGGATACTCAAATGAGCTCTCAAACTTCAGGCATAAAACTATATAAATTCTGGAGAAGTGTATTCAGTCTCAACTCTTCAGCTTTCCTCACTGACAACTGTCTCCTGTCCCCCACACAGTACCGTTTCCATCCTTTTCACAGTACATGTACAACTCTTATTAGTTTTATAACATCTTTTAAACAACATTGAACCTCTGGGAACTTAGTCTCAGCACTTTTCCTAGATTTATCCAAAGCTTTTGACATGGTATCCCACCTGAAATTGCTTCAAAAACTAGCTTGCCTAGGAATACATGAAACTTTTGTATCTTGTTCTCCAGCCACTTCTCAAATAGACAACAGACAGCAAAATGCAAAATGACATCTTCCCTTCCCAGGTGCCCCTCAAGAATACATTTGTGTCACCTGTTTTCCAATAAATTCATTAATAATCTGTACCTAGCAGCTAAATTATACACTATTATACAGTACGCAGATGACACAACAATCATCTCTTCTGCTAAAAGCATAGATAAATTAAAACAACTTACCTGAATGCCTATTTCTACCATACACATCTGTTCATTAACCCTTAAAAATAAAACTGATTATATTTACTCCCAAAGCATTCAACTAACAACAAAAATAATTTCAAAATCATTCCTGCTGACAACACTAACATAGAACTAATAAGTGAAAATACACTTCTAGAAGTCAGTATTAATGAAAGGTTAAAATGTAATCATCATGTAAAAAACAATAAAAAAATACCCACCAAAAGTTGGATGCACTCCACAGAGAAAAATAATGTTTTACAGGCAATACAAGAAAAACTACTGCTCAATCCCTTTGCATCCCTACACTACTTTACTCTGCTCCCATCTTGATTAACATGCAATCCACTTGGCTCTCAGTCTTGGAACAGTGCTATAATAAGATGGCAGAATTTGCCACCAATTGTCACTGTCTAGCCTTAAAAAAAATTCAGAGATTAAAGCTAAGAAATTACCTTACACTTACTAGTCATTTTCCATAAACTGATCTGTTATCCAAATTACCTAGTTTGAAAAATATTATTCAACTATCCACAAAATCCAAATCATCGTAGGTAAAATCCCATACTTCTTCCTTGCAGGCTAGGGGTCCCCTCTCTATGAGTGAGGAATCCCATACCATGTATTTAAGATTAATGGAAACACCCACCATCCAACCCAATACCATATTCATGGGTGACTTTAATTACCCCTGTTAACTGGGAATCATATATGACACCAACTGTGCAGGTACAGAAATTGCTGGATTTTGAAAATACAGAGTACAAGGACCAGATTGCCATTACACCAACCAGGGGTACAAATATACTGCATCTGAGGGTTATGCTCTCCCCTCCCCAAAACACCATGCATCCCCAGCCCCCCCCCAGCCTCCCAAGCATCAAGTAGAGACTGCTCTCTCTGAACCCAAACACCAGCAGCAAGAGTCCCATCCATGTGTGTCCTGATGGTGTCATGAACTCAATGACATGATTGTGTCCAGAGGAGGACAGCTGTTTAATCAAAGTCACAGCTTGCCACTGCTAGGTGGCCCAGGAGTACTGTTGGATCAACTGTGGTACCCTGCCAAAGGCGCAAGCACAAAGCCACTAGCCAATTACCTACTAAGCCACGAGCAAGTCTTATCTTCAAAGCCATGGAGCAAGATAGAATGGCTCATATTTTAAAGACAAAGCAGATTCATATTTTCAGACATTTTGGAAGCTTTTGACTTTGGGCAGACTTTCATGCCTTTTCACCTTTAAACTCTTTTGACTTTTTCAGAAACATACAGCCTACCTGAAAAGGCAGTCCATACAGCCATACCCGACGTCCATACAGCCGCTAATACAATACCCCATTCGGGTATCATACAAAAACTCATCGTTCCAAATTGGTTGTCAAAACATAGATCACTCAACCCGCAATGCTAAGATGGGAGGTAACCCACAGCCACAGAATGTCAGATGTCAGACTCATGTCATGTCCCAACAAGTGGGTGTCCCACATGTCCTGGTGGGCCTCACACTTTTTGCTCATCTACTTTTCTAGTACACTCTACTGACAACAAGTACAAATGAGGGACATGGGGACAAACTCATAGTAGAAACTGCAACTGACTGCACACAAAGAAAACACATCTGACACAAGCGGATCACAGAAGCACTTCAAGAAATAAAGAGCTTAAAAGCCAAAAACTTAAAATGCAAACGCCCAAAAAAACAAGGTTAAAAACCAATAAAAATAGGTTACCCCTTCTAGCCACCAACAGGTAGCCTGCAAAAGAGGGACAAGAAGTTATCAGAGGGACCTTAGTTATCAGGCACGGATAGACCCAGGTAGCTAACCCAGTGCCAGCTAAAGTAGTTAGAAAGACCCTTAGATCTTCTTAGATCAAGGAATCTAGATCAAGGGAGTTCATAGTCTCTCTTTACTCATCACATCACTCATCAGACCAATGATTGAGTACAATGCCCCATCATTCGCCGCGGCCCGATGAGACATGCAGCTGGCACAAAAACAAAAAAAGGGTCTCAAAAGGAGTCAAGGATCAAAAAGACTGAATGCTGTGTCCATCTGAGCTCCTCAGCTCTATTCATCAGCCAGCGCTGCCTCAGAGGTGACCTTAACATACAACAAGGCCATGTCAAACCCAGATTTGATGAATATGCTTCACCTCAAAAATCTACCATCAAAAAGAGCCATAAGGGCGGGCACAAGGCGACCTGATCGGCGCTGACAGGACGGGGGGAGGATAGATTCATCACATCACCCCTATGCTGTGGAACAAAATCGGCGGTACATGTGAGGCCAGCAGAGCAGACCGCCTGCCTTGTCAAGAAATCTTGACCAATGACCATGGGATGGGCAGATATACCCCAGGGATTACCTCAGTGTCACTGTCGACAGAGGCACAAAAAAAAAATGGGTATAGTTCCATACTATAAAGGGGTGGCCTAAGCCACAAAACGATGGGCTAGGCTTGTAAATGCCCTCGGGCAGATAGCCTAGTATGAACCTATGAACCTATTAATACTGGAGAGTGCTGCACACCCACTTGTGTAGTGTCAGACGACAAAACAGTCTCCTTGGAAGTAAAAATAAAACCCAGAACCCCAGCTAACCCTGGAATGTAAGACTAATTTCTTACTATTATGTCATAACCTGGCAAAATGTCAAGTTCCATAACCCTGAGAACACCTCTGCCTATGTGGAACTGTTCACAGAAACCCTATACACGCATGTTAATGGTTGCATAGAGGCATCTATACCCATGAGGAATAAGCACAGAACTAACTCAAAGAATAAGGCACCCTGGTGGAATCACATCAATAGGCTGTATAACAGGAGGATGAAAGTAATGGCAAAAATTAGGAGGTGTAGCACCCAGCAGGATCAAAGCAGTCTCATCAAACTAAACAAAGTCTACCAAAGCCAGATTTCAGGAAAATGTGGCCGCCTAGGCCAAGGACAACCACAAAGCATTCTTTGGTGTATCTGCAACCTCTAAGGCAATACACAATTGTGTGAAGAGCTCAAAGGTTAATGAAGCCACCTATACTGAGCTAGAAGACATGGAAAATGTTCTGGCAGACAAATTTAGCTCTAACTTTACTCCTCTCTCCCCCTCAACCTTCCCTCAGGAAATACCATCAAATATAACTCCCTGCTATCACTAAAGAACACGTCCTCAATACTTTGTCTAGACCTAACAATACTGCATCGATGCTCCCAGACAATATCCAAGGATGCCTTTTAAATAGCATGAAACATGGCCTATCAGGCCCTCTGGAATCGCTATTTAACCATAGCCTCCAAACAGGCTTCATGCCTCACAAATGGAGAACAGCAACAGTCATCCCAATGCAGAAAGAGGGGCCATGTATAGATCCTGAAAACTACAGACCCATAAGTCTCACTAGTCTCCTATGCAAAGCCATAAAAATAATTATCACAGAAATGATCATTAACGACAAAGGAAACCTCCAGACACTGGACCAAACCTAATTTAGTTTAATTGAGGGCAGATCTTGTCTACTCAACCTGGTGGACATCTTTGAGAATATCACCAAGGCAATGGATGAGAGCAGAGTGGTTCACACTGCCTACCTTGACCTGGCCAAGGCATCTGACACAATACCCCACTCGGGCATTATTGATAAACTCAAGAGGTTAGGTATAAACCCTTATAACACCCAATGGATAGCCAGCTGACTCACAGGCAACACCCAGGAAGTTAGAATTAGGGAGTCCTCTACTAAGAGGGTAGTCACAAGTGGAGTCCTTCAAAGATTGGTCCTGGAACTCCTCCTTATTTGGTGTTTACTTCTCTGAAGTCAATGCCAATATCAAGGGCCTCTGGGTGACCAAATTTGCAGACAGCTGCAAATTAGGAGCAGTCTGAGAAAAGCCCAGCAATGCTAATGTTCTCCAGGAAGAGATAACACAGACAAACAATGTGTGACATTGCCATGGACTAAAGTTAAATGTCAAGAAATGAGTAATAGTGTCCTTCAGGAAGTCATCCACTTCTGGTAACTGTAATATTGACAATACACTCCTAAGAGCTGACTCGGTAGTTAGGGACTTGGGAACACATGTAGACAGTAATATAGCCTTAAAGTCTTATCCCTGTATTTTGTCTCCTACAGGCTATCGAGGGGAGATCTTTACCTGGCATATGAGCTATTTCTTGATGGAACTCCTGCATATCTGTAAAACAAACTGCACCAGAATTATCAATTCTAAAGATTTAAAAGTTGCCTGTGATATAAACAGGACCTGCTGAAGAGACAGGCATATATCCCAGACACTCTCTTGTCTGGAACATGCTCCCCATCCATGTGAAGCAGAGTTCCTCCTTAACCCAATTTAGGTGTAACTTGTACAATTGGATGGAGAATAAGAAATTCAGCCCTGGTTTGGAACCTATGTCTCTAATGTACGCAGGCAGCATTTAAATGTTTCATTTCCCAGGCCCCTGTTTGTAAATGTTTCATATTCCAAGCCCTTGTTTGTAATAAACAAGAGTACCAGAACTTGTCAGAGATTTGGGATGCATGGCTAGGCTTAAAAAGGCCTTAGTGGACATTAGCCTAGCACATACATATGACACTATGAACTTTATATATAACCCAAGAGGACAGCTGAGCTACACTGACAAAATACTGTTACCAGCTGAGTTGTTGTTTTTTTATGACTCTTCATACTCGATTTTCCCGGCAAAAATTTAAAACTCCCTCCCTTACTCTCTCTGAAAAACATAATAAACACTATTTCTTTCAGGGCACAAACAAGAGAATATCTTAAATTATACCATGATCCCCCCAAAACGTGCACGTTGATTGGCCAGCGTGCCCGTTGTAAATCGAGTTATACTAATGGAAAAGGTCCGTCGCCGGACTTTTTCCATTAGTATAACTCGTTTTTAAACACTGTCGCTATGTTAAATGGGTTTAACATAGCGAGACAGTTTAAAATAAGCAACGGAGATCTCCGTTGCTTATTTTAAAGCTGTCTCGCCATGTTAAACCCATTTAACATAGCGAGGCAGTGTTAAAAGCAACGGAAAGCAAGATCTCCGTTGCTTTTTGAGTCTCGCTATGTTAAATGAGTTTAACATAGCGAGACAGTTTTAAAATAAGCAACGGAGATGTCCGTTGCTTATTTTAAACTGTCTCGCTATGTTAAACTCATTTAACATAGCGAGACATAAAGAAAAGAAAAGCAACGGAGATCTTGCTTTCTCCGCTTTGCTCAACTCTGATGTACTGTGCAGGCGCCGCAGTACATCAGAACTGCCGCGGATGCCAGACATCTGCGGAAGGGCAGTAAACAGGCATTATACTATGCCATTATTTAAGAAAAGTAACAGTTTCTTTTCTTAAATAATGTCATGGTATAATAGCAATAACCCACGCCTGGGTGTGGGTAATGCTAAATTTACCCACGGTTGGCTTTGTTTGGGCCAACCGTGGGTAAATTTAGCATTACCCACACCCAGGCGTGGGTTATTGCTATAAAATACCTGTCTCTATAGATGCAAAACTCTTGGATGATAAATGTCCTACCCTGTACTGTCTCCTACTCTTTCCAAGTACTATGTCCTTAATTATTGGCCAATATCTCCTCCTTGCCCTCTGCCTCTCCCTCTTCTTCCTTCTACTTATCCTATAATATTTTCTCATCTCTTAATACTAATCTTCCATTTCCTCATTTTCTCTGTTCTTGCCAAGTTGTTCTCCAAATAAGTTTTGTAGCTCTTACATGATGCTGCCGTTAATTATAATCTGTTTAAAGGGTGTGTATTTGTTGATTTACTTGTTTAACTCTGTTTACTATGTTCTTTATATAATTCTTTTCTGCAGCTTTTCTCCTCAGAAAAAGTTTCATAGCTCATTACATGATGCTATTAATTAACAATACTCTGTTTAATGTTTGTATGTTTTCTGATTACATGTATTCCTGTCTTTACTATGTTCTTTATATAATGGAATTTTTCTGGAGCTCTTCTCCCTTCGCCTCTGCTGAAATGAAGTAGCTTTTTGTCCAGTCTGACTATCCCAGTAAACAAATACAATAAATAAAATAAGTTAAAAAGAAAATGTTATGTTATCATATAGATATGCTCTATTAAATAAATGACAACTATTTGTTTTCTCTAGCCATTTAGTCTTGTAAGTATAAGAATGAATAAAAGGCTGTGCAAATAGGGTCCTTTAGAGACATATCACTCAACAAATGAGGGTGGCTAGCAGCAAGGTAGGGCTGTTTAAGTAACTATGTTGCAGAGTGAGTGAGGCTTTTTTCTCTATTAATGAGTTGTTAGGTAATGGGTGCACATTGAAGTAGATTATTTCCCCTCATGACCAAACCACACCAACTGTGGGTAAACTAAGCATTATCCACATCCAGACATGAGTTATTGCTATTGTACAGTTGCATCACTTTTGTACGACACTGTGTAGTTTTGGTATTTTTAATTTATCTATTTATTTCAATTAACTTGTCCTGTGCAGAGGACTATTACTTCTCCCGTAAAATGGAAGCTGTCCATGTATATATAACCATAATGCAATGCTAGTATTTAGAAGAAGAGCTGTCTTAACAGTGTTGTGTTAACATTTTCAAATAAATAACTTTTAGACACCTCTTTTATACAGAAATGATATGCTGTTAAATTATCTCTTTCTCTCACTCTCTCTCTTTGCTTCCCTGACTACCATGTATTTTTTTAATGTGTCTGTGTTTGCTTTTGTATAGGGTGAAAGATGTCTGTCTATAACTTTTTAATAGGTACAGCTAGCGGTACCCCTTCCCATGCTGCATTTACAATACAGATTTCAAACTCCCAGCATTTTAGATGTCTTTTCTTGTGTGTCTTGTGAAGAACAGATGATGTCTGTATTCAGTTTTAATGCTTGCTTTCAATAGTTGCAGCAAGCAGAATTCTTATTGGCACTGCCACATTTCCATTGCAGACTGCTGAACTCCGACAGTTGTTTAGTTATATGCATGCCTTTATAGTCCGATTAACTAGGAAAAGATTATGCCTACATTAGCTATAGTCTTTGTTTTTAATAGTCGGACCTAGTCGGACTTTTCCCACTTGATAACAGTGAATTTGCAATCTACTCATTAATTTCTCTGTCCAGTCAGTCTGCATTTTTTTTATAAATAAAAATTGCTTTTCATTGTTTAATTCTCTATATTTGTAAGGAAAACATGTAAACTAGCAAGCAGTATGTCGAGAAAAGAATATATAAGGAGCGGGAAGATGTGGAATTAGACAGGACTGAAATCTGGTAGGAAAGCATGAGTTGGGGGAGTTTAATATAAAAACCAAGGTGAAGGCAGTTAGACATAAGAAGAGGAAGTGACCATACCTATCATGTTGCAGGTAGAAGCAAGTTGCTGTTATCTGCAGCTACAGGGATGAAGTATTGGTCAGGCAGGCTACATGGCCCAAGGTCCCTGTGAGACTAGCTCCAGAGTGAGTCAACAAGTTACAAAGTGGACTCAGAATGTTGAGGGACTGGTCAGTGGCAAAACTGGTTAGAGAAGAGACTGAGATGCTTTTTCTGAAGATGAAGGTTAAAAGTAGGGCATTTGCAGTTTTGCAGAAGAAGAGTGTCTAATAAGTTGTGTCAGAGTTGAAAAAGAGAGGTGCTGATATTTCAGTTGGGGAAAGGAGAAAATGAAGGAGTACAAGTTAAATGTGATGGTAATGGGAGATAGGTTTAAGGCGGATGAGAAAGGGAGGGGAGGGGGGAAGATTTGATCTATTTCTATGTTTCAAATTATGATAAACATAAGTTTTTTTAAGAAACGGGTGAATATCCTGGAGACAGCAAGGGATGGAGGAGATATAATTTTAATTCATGTGTTAGATGCAAAGAGGCACAGGTTATATGAGGCACCTGAATTTCACAAGAAAATAGTGTGTGGACAGATTATGGTAAGAGAATGTGTGAGTTGTGTGTGGAAAACAGATGGAGAGATTTACATTCAGCAGAAGTGAGTCACATCAGGTAGTGTGTGGACAGATTATGGTAAGAGAATGTGTGAGTTGTGTGTGGAAAACAGATGGAGAGATTTACATTCAGCAGAAGTGAGTCACATCAGGTAGTGTGTGGACAGATTATGGTAAGAGAATGTGTGAGTTGTGTGTGGAAAACATAAGGAGAGATTTACATTCAGCAGAAGTGAGTCACATCAAGTAAGGGTTTAGGAAAGCTATTATGGAAGTGTTGATAAATAGCAGTAATGTAGTGTACATAATGGAGTAAATACAATCATGCAATGGTGAAGACAAAATGGTGGGCGAGACAAGAATTTGGAGGTGGAACCTGGGACACTGGAAGGCATGGAGTGATAAAAGAATGCAAAGGAGTGAAGGAAGTAATAGAGTTAAATAAGGAGAAGGGAGTTGGGGACAGGGTATGGGATAGAGAATATGGGATGGCAGAAAATAGCCAAGAGGGCTAGATTTACAGGGAAAACTGAAACCTGTGAAATCAGAATGTAAACTCATTTAAAGCATATGCAAGAAAGAGGAGAGGACAGGAAGGGGTATAGTGTGGAATAGAGCAAGAAGAAAAGGAAATATATCAACAATTACAAAGTGTAGGTAGGATACGTGAAGAGCAGTATGGGCTAGTGGGTCAAAGATGTCAGAAATAAAGTAACACAGAGGATTATGGTTATATGCATTGAGGGATAACAAGGGAGAGGTGAACATTTTTTGAAAATAAATTAGATGATTTTGAACAGTATTTCATCAAGTTGTATAAGGTGGGTGGAAGAGAGAGTAGGACTGCCTTAAAGAGTGGTGGGGAAATGTTAACTGTTAACTTGTAAACAGTTAAGATTACAGATGGAATGACTGATGCTATAAGTTATTTGCTTGGAGGGAAAGTAGAGGGCTCTCGTGGATTCCTCATAGACTTTTATAAAAACTGGTATTAGAAGTTGCAGATTCACTGGCGGGCATGTTTAATGAGTAGATGGAAGGTAAGCGCATTACAAATGTGATGGATGACACTGTTGTAATGTTACTGTACAAACAAAAGGGGGAAGAGAGGACATGCAGACCTACAACCCTATGTAATGCAGACGTGAGGTTGCTGCTCAGGGTCTTAACAGTTAGATTACTGATATTTCTGCCTAGGGCAATTGGCAAGTAGCAGGCAGGGCTTTTGAAAGGGTGGGGACTGATAGCCCATTGGATGATGATAATTTATTTTGTATACTGGGTAGAGAGGAAGGTACGTAAGGCAGGAGGCAGTCCCTTAATAATATACAAAAGGATTTTGACAGTGTATCCTGGGAGTTTATGTTCAAAGTACTAGAACAAGTGGTAGTTGAAGGATGGTGGCTTAGGGGGGCTACAGCCCTGTATAAATCACCAAGAAGGAGACTGTATATTAATGGAGGTTTAAGGAAGGAAGGAGACAGAGAAACATAACAGGGGTGTCCCCTATCCCCTGGTTTTTGCTTGTCGTTGAAGTTTTAGTACAGAAGATTTGGAAGCTTCTTGGGGCCAATGTAATTGAATCTAGCAAAAACAGGTATCTTTCTTTTTGAAAATGACTGTTTTTGCTGAAGAATGTTGAGGAGACGTTGCCAGGAATACTGAGAGGTTTTACTGCCCTGGAAAAAGAGGTAGCATTACATTTCTGTCCTGAAAAATCAGTGGTGATTTGCAAAGTGAGGACAAAAGAGTCATGGGTGAGGAAAGTAGGAACTTTCAGGATGTTCATTCATACACTTTGTCTAATATTATGTATCTAGCCAGGCCCATCCATATAGGACGGCAGGAGAAGATCGCTGTAAAAATTTAGAAAGCATATAATAGGTGTATATAAAAAGGGTGTAGAGGAAGATTTAACAAAGACAGATTGAGGGGAGCAAGAAAGGTAGGTAGACAGGAAGCACCACTTTTCAGAAAGTATGTTCTTATAAATGCGGTACTGTGCTTGCGACGGCAGGATGAGGGAACATATACTGAACAGAGTCTGTGTGCAGAGAAATTTATTAGGAGGTGACAAGGAATATGGAGAAGAAGATGTGGGAAGTACGAAAAGGGCAATATAATTAAAATAATAGAGGCAAGGGGGTGGTGGAGCCTACAAAGGAAAACAAAAGAAAGTTAGATCATGCTAGGTGTTAAAGTCTAGGAATAAAATGCCTAGATGACTTGAGCAGGAAAGTAAAGAAATGGGAATGGAGAGACTGTAATAGACTGAGGGACATGTATAGGGTGCCATGGAGTGACTGGCTGTTCTATGTTTGATCAAAAGGTAAAATGGTGAGGTTAGAGAGAGAGAGGTGAAGTAGGGATTCACATCTGGAGGAAGTGGTTTTATGGAATGAGCTGAGCTCTTTAAAGGAAGGGAAAACTGGTTATATAGCAGGCATTGGTGGGAGGATAGTGAAGTAGCTTTGGCTAAACAATGACAGATATGGATAGAAGAAAATGTTAGATGGACTGAGGAGTTATTCTGGGAGGAAATAAGGAAGGTGGCTAAAGTGCTAGAAAGGGTAGATCTGGTGGGTGATGGGTCAGTGGTAATACTGCACCTTGGTGGGAGTCTGCAAAGAGGAATGGCATCTTACACTGGAGTACTGAGGATGCGGGAAGGATCATGCAGATCAGTTATACATGTTGCGAACTTTTGTTGAAGTGAAAAGGCTGCAGGATCAGGCTGGAGGTGTGAGCAGGAATATACAATAAGAACATTCTAGATCTACGGGACATTAGTCTGTTTAGAGTTTAATGGGAGGGCAAGGTAGTGGAGGTAAAAAAAAAAAAAATATTTATTTATTTTTATTTGACATTTGTTGACCGGGATAGTCCCACTGAGCTAAAGCCCTTTTTCAGAAGAGCCCAGGAAGAAAAGCTCCACAGTAAATTACAAGTAGGTAAATAAAATAGTACTATATTTGAACATTACAGATAAAATACATTCTGACATGTTTATTTTACAGAAAGTTTTGTATGGACACAAGAGCAGTGAAAATTCAGCCTAGTGTCATAGTTTAAATAAAGATAATTATATAAAGAACAGGAATCATAGATATAATAATGTGCAAGGAAAAAAAAACAATGAATATTTGAATTGCAAAAAGTAGTGGTGGAGGTAAGAGAGCAAACAGTGTGGATTTAGAATTATTCTAATAAATCTTACTATAGCATAGAAACAGATCAGCGATGGTGTGTGTAGAGAATCGGGCATGGATAGAAAAGAAAATATTCATGAAAGTTATTTGGGGAATTTGGGCCACAGAAGCTGAGATGGTAAATTTAGGAAGGAGTATGGTAAAAACGGAGATTGCTGAATGATTGGAATAGGATGGAGTAGATAGGCAGTAGGAATGTGGATAATGTGTTAAACATAATAGAGTTTAAAATGTGGTTGTGAGCTAGGTAGTAGAGATGAAGTGTCTCTACAAGTAGGTCTGCCTCATGAAAGATACCAGTGTAACTGAGATATTGTAACCCGTCTCTTGCTAAGAAATTCATACTTTTTCTGTGGTTTTTATGTGCTGGAATTATTTAATATGTAGTCTGTCTGTTATTCTTTTAATAGACTATGTAGTCGGAATTTCTTGTACATGAAATTAGATGCTATGGGCAGAAAAGGATAAGACAGGGGGTAACACCCTTGTGGCTGGCAAGGGGTGAATAAATTAAAAAAAGACACAATTGAACTCGATCATTGTACTTTAAAAGTATTGTGGGAGATTTCTTAATATTGTGATGATGTTATAAGGTATTGCCCTCTGTGCTAGGGGAGTGGGGCAGTGCATGTGTAACGTATGCCAACATTATTAGCTGGTGTTTGTAAATAATTTTGAGACATTGACTTGTACAGATGCTTCTGTTATTATAACTGATGAAATGTTTATGTTTAAACAAAGAATTCTGGAAGGGAAGCAACAGATCTTAGCAAAGCTCTGAGTATGTATTGTATCAGAGCCAGTGTATTGTACCAGAGCCTGAGAGAAGTTGACTGGTAGCAGAGTGGTTACCTTATAGTCTGGGCAGAAGGGATACAGCTAGTAAATTTGTACAAGCCTTTCTCAGGGGTGTGTGTGTGTGTGTGTGTGTGTGTGTGTGTGTGTGTGTGTGTGTGTGTGTGTGTTAAAATCAAATACACAGGTGTGGGTGTGTCAGCTACTTGGAAATGGGACACAGTGCTCCAAAGTGAGTCTTGTTTGAGATCTGAAGAGACAGAGAGTCCAGTCCCAGGTCTGGTGCATGTTCCCTGTGTGCTCTTGGGGAAACTGTCATTAATGCAGAGATCTGCATTTGAAAATACTGTGTGAATTCATTCCTGTTCTTAGTGACTGTCTCTCACCAGTGCCAGTGGTGAGGATTGAGGCTCCTTGATTACTGGCCCTGGGTAGAGAGGCTGTCACATATTGGTGGCAGACCGGTGGGATATTAAGTGGACCAGTAGCCAGTGGGCAGTTGTCATTGAATGTGTGTGTACTCTCAACAAGGTAAACATTCAGAGTTTCATTTTCACAACAGTTTTATTTATTTTTGTTACTTAAGTTTAGTCAGGGAAAGCAGGCAAAGATGTCAGCAGAGGATTATGGTAAGCCGACAAAGAACCAGTTGACCAAGGTATGCAAAGCCAAAGGACTGGTGCATGCTAAATAGACTAAAGAGGAAATTATTTTGGTCTTATCTGCAGTTGCAGCACAGTCCAGTGACCAGTCTGATGTTGGGGATGTGCAGACTTCAGAAACAGGACAGTTTACCTTTTCCTCAGAGGACTTAAAAATCCATTTGGAGTTAAAGTGTCTTGAACTTGGGGCCAAACATTTGGAGGCTGAAGAAAAGGAGAAGCAGCATCAGCAAGAACTGGAGACCAGAGAGAGACTGTGCCATTTAAGTGAGAGACTGTGGTGATTGGAGGCTGACGAAAAAAAGCAGCAACAACAAAAGAGGGAGATTTTGACTATTTGTCGGGGTCGTGAAGGTGGTGGTGAAGGGAATAATTGGATCCCAGAAGCAATAAATGTCAGTAAATTTCTTCCACAATTTGTAGATTGGAATGACTTTGATAGCTTTATTGATATATTTGAAAGAGTATGTAAACAGTATAATGTTAATCAAGAGCTCTGGTTACGATTCATGACCCCCTTACCCCATGGTAAACCTGTAAATGCTGTTTCTAAATTGTTTGATATTGATTGTTCAAACTATGATAGAAAAAATAAAACAATGTTTATTGAACCATTATAAGTTAACACCTGAAGCTTACAGAAAAATATTTAGTGAGCACAGACGCAAAGTAGATGAAAGTGTATGTGATTATATTGCTGAATTAAACACTTATTTTCATAGGTGAGTGAGTGGGTGTCAGGTCACCACTTTTGAAAGACTGGCACACCCTTTAGCAAGGGAACAAGCTCTTAGTACTTTGCCTGAGGACATAGGAATCTGGTTAGCAGACCAGGAGTGTTACTCTGCAGATGAGCTGGGGAGAAAAAGGGGATCTCTGCTTAGCAAACAGGGCATCACTGCACAAGAAGGGGATACCCAGTACTGCATATGGATATAAGGGAACCCATGGTGGGCACCCTAAATCATCCCAACAAAGTCTACCAGCAACAGGGGAAGCTACTAGTTCAGGTACATGCCCAGGATCAGGGGATAGATGTTTTAAATGTAACCAGAGGAGCCATGTAGCATACAAATGTCCACTGTAGCAAGGTGTGGAACAAAAGGTGAGGGAGCCAGTAAGTGGGAATAATAGGGTGCCAGTTGTAAGTTGTGTGGAGACAACAAGGGTACCAAAGTATCACCAGAGTTTGTATCTTCTCTTAGTGGATGGAAGACAGGCCACTGCTAAGAGAGACACAGCCTCTGACATAACCATTGTGACATCTGAAGTGGTTAAAGAGGAGCAGTACTTGCTTGGGCAGTCCACTCCAATCAGAGCTTTAGGAGGGATCCCATCCCAAATACCTTTGACCAGGGTTCTCCCTGACTGGGAGGGATAGGGAATGATTTTGATTGTGCATTACATTGTATGCATGCAGTTGCACACAGTTGGGCTTGGAAACAGGCATGTAGGTCTGGTAGCCTGGGGGAGACCCAGACAGAGCCCACACCTGAAGCTGGGGCTGGTGATGTGGCTATTTCAAGGAGGGAGCTACCCTGTAGCAGTGATCCTAAAAGTGAGCCACAGCTGCTGGTAGGTACTGATATTCCCATGGACAGGGTGACTGCAAGGACAGAGGTGAGTGGTAATATCCAGGCTGACAGTGAGGCACCACTGTCAGAGGATACCAGACTTCCTGTGGAAGGGGAGTGGGGAGGAGTCACATAGGTGGAGTTGAGACAGGCTCAGCTTTTGGACCCTACTTTACGAAGCTTGAGGGAGGTAGCTAAGGAGACATCTGGTGTTCAAGGAAAAGGGGAGTCTGTATACTGGAACAAAGGGTTACTGTATAGACAGTGGACCCCTGACAGAAGGCTATAAGGTGAAGTAATACAGCAGTTGGTAGTGCCCAGAGTCTGCTATCTGGCACTTCTAACCATAGCCCATGATATTCCTTTTGCAAGTCATATGGGCATAAAGCATACCAAGAGATGTATTATGCAGAACTTTTATTGGCCTGGTATTGGAAAGGATGTAACAGAGTACTGCAGGATGTGTGAGCAGTGCCAAAAGGTAGGCAAGGCAGGGGATAAGGTCAAAGCTCCACTGATGCATTTGCCTGTGACTGAAGAGCCATTTCAGAGGGTAAATATGGATATTGTGTGGCCTGTGATTATCTCAAGTTCCACAGAGAAGTATATCCTGATGATAGTAGATTATGCTACTAGATACCCTCAGGCAGAGAAGGTGGCAAATGCTTTGTCAGAGATTTTCAGTAGGGTAGGTTTCCTGAGAGAAATACTGACTGACAGAGGTGCCAATTTCATGTCAGACCTGCTGACTTGTGTGTGTAAACTTTGTGGGGTGAAGCACCTAAAGACCACCGCCTACCACCCCAAGACTTATGGTGATGTGCAGAGGTTAAGCATTTGCAGAACAGTTTAGGAGAGAGGGTGGGACAACTATTTGCCCATCTATTGCTTGCATAAAGAGAGGTACCCTGGGAATCCACAGGTTTTTCACCCTTTGAGTTGCTGTATGGGCATAAGGTGAGGGGGCTTTTAGATTTGATTCCTGATGAGTGGGAGGGTAAGTGTGAATCCCACAAGGAGTCTGTTGTGGCATATGTCCTAATCCTCAGAACAAAGCTTAGGAAGCTCATGAGCATGGTCAGGAGAACCTGGCAGTAGCCCAACAGCAAAAAAGGTCTGGTATGACAGGAATGCTCAAGCCAGCAGGTTATTGTGCTCATTCCTGTCAGACACAATAAGCTGCAGGTAGCTTGGGAGAGACCCTTCAAAGTGGTATGGAAGGTCAGTGATGTTAATTACATGGTAAACCTGCTAGGCAGGAGGCAGCAGCACACACTGATCTATGTTAACATGATGAAACCTCAGCATGTCAGAGAGGTCCTGGGCAGACTGAAAAGGGCAGGGTTGACCATTAAGGCAAGTAAGTGTCAGGTGGGTATTGCAGTGGTCTCCTATCTGGGACATAGAGTGGGCAGTGGTAAGATCACAACCTGCCAATGTGAAAGTTATTCAGGAGTGGCCTGCCCCTGTTACTAAAAAGCAGGTGAAGGCATTCTTTGGGACCGTGGGGTACTATACAAAGTTATTTCCCAATTATAATACAATAGTTGCTCCTCCCACAGACTTGACAAGGACAAACAGACCAGATAAGGTAGTGTGGACCCCAGCCTACAAGCAGACAGTGCCAAAGCTTAAAAAGGCTTTAGGAGGACCCCATGTGATAGCCAGTCCAGATTACAGCAAAGAAGTGTTGTGAAGGTGGATGCTTCAGACCATGGGTTGGGAGATGTACTCAGCAAAGATTCCTCAGAGGAAGAAGAGCACCCAACTATATATATCACAGCTGTAGACTCAAACCCAGGAGGAATGTTATGCAGCTTTTGAAAGAAATGGCTAGCCATAGTATGGGCACTGCAGAAACTTTAGCCTTCTCTGTATGAAAGGAAATTCACTGTGGTTACAGACCACAGTCCCTTAACATGACTACGTAGAGTCAGCCAACAAAATGCCATGTTATTAAGGTGGAGCCTATGGTTGCAGGCATATGACATGACAGTACACCACCATAGTGGGCTCAACAATGCCAATGCAGATGGACTCTCAAGATAGGGTATAGGTTAATGTGTCCCTAGACAGACCCATTTCTTTCAAGCAACGTTTTTCTGGGGTCATTTGAAAAACTATCTTGAGTCTTCAAAGGGAGGTGGTGTCATGATGTATTATCATCTGTGCCGGGGAGAGTGGGCAATACATGTGTAACATATGCCAGCATAGTTATCTGGAGTTTTATAAATAATTTTGTGTCATTTGACTATCACACTGCCTTATACAGATGTTTGTGTCAAAAATGTTTAGAATTCTGGAAGGGAAGAGTAGAAGTTTTTGAAATTGTTCTATAGCTTTGAGATACTACAAAAGATTTTAGCAAAGCTCTTAGTGTGTATTGTACCAGAGTCAGGTGACCAAATGTGATGTCAGTCTATAACCAGCACTGAGAGGATGGAACTCACACAGCAGCTTGTTTTGTTGTTATTGGAACCTGATATAAAAAACTTTGAGAGTTATCATAGTCAGCTGAGTTTAGTTCAGTACAGTTCAGTTTAGCTTGAAGAAGCATTTGATCTTGCCTTGCTGTATTAATTAAGGTAGCTAGGGAACAGTTATTCTTTAGACAGTCAGGAAATACAGTGAGATTAATTAAGTATTGTTTTTCTGCATCTATTCGAATATGTCCAACTGTGTTATTTTTATTTCTCCTGTGAGTGAAACTCTGGTGTTTATTTCACTTAGATATTTAGTATTCTCATATTTTTCATTTTATTTATTATTAACTATTTTATACCTTTCATTGTGGCTGGTCTTTTTAGAGAACACTTTTAACATCTCTTTCAACTTTCTGGTTTAAAAGCCTGCGTTTGCGCTTGTTTTCCAACTTTCCTCTTAACTAGTCTAGTCCAGATACAGATTTGCTGTATCCAGGACTGTTTGTAAGCTTCTGAGCTCCCCAAGCCTTTCTGTTTTGGAGGGAAGCCTTCTAGCTTATCAGTAGGAGTGGTAAGCACTATGTAGCCTATCTACCACAAGAGAGGTTTCTGGCCCAGAAATTGTAGTTTATTGGCCGTTTGGGCAGTTTCTCCATCTCTTTCAACTTTCTGGTTTAAAAGCCCACATTTGCACTTGTTTCCCACCTTTCCTGTAACTAGTCTAGTCCAGATACAGATTTGCTATATCCAGGACTGTTTGTAAGCTTTTGAGTCCCCCATGCCTTTCAGTGTTGGAGGGAAGCATTCTAGCTTATCAGTGGGAGTGGTAAGCACTAGGTAGCCTATCTACCACAAGATCCAGGTACAGATTCTTAGTTTTATCATTTGAATTTGCTTATTCCTGCTCAGCACTTGTTCAGAACTTGTTGTTAGCACTAAATAAGCTACAAATTACTACAGCACTCAACCTTCCTCTTTACCTAGAGGAAAGCAGTTTTTGTACTTACTTTCCTCGCTTGCTTAAAGAAAAACAGCTCTTATACTCACTGTCTTCACTTGTCTAGAGGAAAGTAGTTTTTTATTCAGGCATGTCCAAGGGTCAGCTCCCATTGTTCTCTCCTGTCTATCTGATGAATCTGGGCATCTTGGGGTAATGTAGCAAACTTCTCTGATTGTGATGTGTGTGTGCTTGTATGGACATAGTCATGGCATGTGGGCACCCTACACAGGGGTAATTTGGACAGCTGTGGGTTGTACATGGCAGAGTATACAGTTCACCATCTCTGGCTATGAACATGGGAACTGGGCCTGCCAAGGGTATCACTGGCACCACCAGGGCCGAGTCCAGATGCAGTACTACTCCCTGCTGTTGACTGCTGCCTGCTGGATCTGCATCCCTGTTGGGACCAGCCAGGCTCACATGCACATGGCCTGCTGCGTCATGGCGTGGACAGCACACCCCCTTCATTAGTGCTGGTGGTACAGGCAGTACCACCAGCATACCCCCTTCATTAGTTCTGGTGGTACTGCCTGTAT
This sequence comes from Protopterus annectens, assembly GCF_019279795.1. Taxonomy (NCBI): domain Eukaryota; kingdom Metazoa; phylum Chordata; order Ceratodontiformes; family Protopteridae; genus Protopterus; species Protopterus annectens. The sequence goes on along the minus strand of NC_056746.1, from coordinate 1,506,969,610 downwards.
GAGAATTTGACAGTGCATGGCAGCGTAGACCCTCAGCTGATCGTGGTGCTGTCCTACATTATTGTGGCTGCTGGCCAGCATCCACCAAACACTCAGGCACAGATATTCCATGGTCAAGGAATGCCAAGGTCTACCCCCAGCATCTATCCATTATCCTGTATGCTCACGGATAGCTGCAGTTTGTTCATGAATATTGCCATGGACACCAGGGATGTGCTTATCCACAATCCTGCGTATATGTCTGGTGTTATGTTATGTGCCTGTGCCTCCATGATGTCCCAAAACATGCATCTTGTGACTGCTGCTGCTATGGCACTTGCAACAGGGGCATGACGGGCTGCAGTCCTACTCTAAGTACTCCTGCCCATCTGCCTGTGTGGGACATCGCCAGCACTCTGGCTATGGCTAGTGCCCTCACTTTCACTTTCCATAGTCACCACAGTAGGCTGTTCCATGCCACCATCCACCAACTGTCCATTATCTGTTGCCACTAATGACAGGGTATGTGTGGCCATTGTGACTGTGTGCGGGATGGGGTTGACAATAGTAGGATGCCAACCAATGGCACGGATTCAGTCCCTGACAACCCCACCTGTGCCTCAATATGAGTATCATCATGGTCAGAGTCTAAAGAGACACTGACATCAGAATCAGAGCAGGAGGGACCATGGCCACCATGTCCACCTGTGAGAGAAAAACAACATATGTAAATTACTACCTGCACTATAAGGTTTGTTGGTACATACACACACACACACAGACACACAGATACACACACACACACACACACACACACACACACACACACACACACACACACACACACACACACACACACACACACACACATGGGTGAGGTGCCTCAAAGGCATTACACAGACCTCACATTAGCCGACTGGGGGCATTCACGACACACTGTCAGACAATAACATACACAGTCTGGACAGACCCTCAGCATCATGCAGTGCAGCCCTTTCCAATTACTGTTACTACTAATATACACCTCTGGGATATGTGAGTGGTGTTAGTAGGTGATGGCCCTTCACCTAGCACACACTGCACCCATGTAAATTATTGCTGTTCACCTGTATAGCACTGTGGCAACACCTACAGAACATACCTCCCAACTGTACAAGTTTTTCCTGAATGTCTAAATGTGTGGCTCATATGTTTGGTCAGTTCCTCATAACTCCTGTGTTTGTGTGATACATTACTGGGTTGACCTGTGGATTGATGCAAATAATTAATGTCCTAATTTGAGGTGCAGACTGCATAACCTGCAGTACATGTATGTTAAAACAAAGCCGGTTACTCAAACAACACCTCAGATTTAAAGTGGATATAGTAAGTGTACACACACCTGTTAACATGACAGGTTTCTGTGATATATCACATGAGACCTCCGAAATCAGGTCATAACATTGCCATAATTTCATATGACATATAACCTGTGCAATCCAACTGAAGAGCATCACATCAGTTACAGGTAACATATGGTAAATGAAATAGGTACAATAGGCTGATTGCATGGGTGTGCATACCCTTAAAGTAATAATCTGTTAAAGCATCTTTTGATTTAATCACATCATGCAGTCCTCTTGGGAAGGTGTCTATCAGCATGTCACATCTTGACTTGCCAATGTTTGCACACTCTCCCTTGCAAAACACCTCCAACTATGTCAGATTGCAAGGGCATCCCTTGTGCACTGCCCTCTTCAGGTCACCCTGCATATATCCTATTGGGTGTAGGTGTGGGCTCTGGCTGGGCCAGTGCAGAATGCTGCATGTGTTCTGGTGAAGCCATCCTTCTATTGATTTGGATGTATGGTTTGGGCCATTGTTGTGTGGTAAGGTGGAATTCCACACCATCCACAGCTATGTGGCAGACACTAGAAGGATCGGGGCCACAAGAGACCGGTGTTTGGAACTGTTCATAATCCCCTCTAACTTGGCTACAGCCCCAGTTCCAGCTTGTGAACTGCAACCCCAAAGCAAGACACTGCCATCACCATGCTTCATTATGGGGGTGTTGTTGTTGTGGTGATGTGCAGTGGTGTTATTGCACCAAACACACCTGTCAGAATTGTGGCCAAAGAGTTCAACCGTGGTCCCATATTACCATAACACATTTTCCCACTTGCTTTTTGGAGACCTGATGTATTGTTTTCAGACTTTCACCAGGCCTGGATATTGTTTGGTGTGAGCAATGTCTGCCATCTTCCAACCCTACCCTATAGGCAGGACATATGGAGATCATGGAAGATTGCTGTGACATGTAGTACACACCCAATACTTGCCGGAGATTTCTGCTACTATTTCACTGTTGCTGTAGGGCTCCTGGAAACCTCCCTGACCAGTTTTGGTCTTGTATTCTCATAGACTTTGGTGTGATGTCCACCCCTTCACAATGTTACTGTAGCACCATATTTTCACCATCTTTTGATGACTGTCTGTACTGTGTTCCATGGTAAGTGCAATGCTGTGGAAATGTTTTGGTACCCTCCTCCAGGCTGATACATCTCAAACATGTGGTCCCTTAGCAGCTTCATCAGCTGTATGTGAACTATGATTGTTGCTGTAGCAGGCAACTGGGTATATGTTAGGATAATCCTGGTAGGACAGCTGGTCATTATTTGCTGTTAATCAAAGAATTTCTGTAATTGATGGCAGGTGTGTACCCAATAAGATGTACTTCTGTAGTTATATCAAAAGCTGCCTCAACACAGTAGTAGCTTTAGCCTGTGCACACATATGCATCTGGGTTGTTGTACTAGTGTTATGTGTCATTATTGTTCCCCTAACAGATTTGTTTGCTTTACACTTGAATTGTACGGGTTACAGGTCACATGAAAAGTTGGCAGTATTTTGAAATTGTCTATTGTGTTCTCATGTTTGTATATCACAAATACCTGGCATTCTAACAGGTATGTGCACCATTTATTTTCACTGTATACCACTAATTTATACAATATGACCCTAGTTTTGGGCCTTTGCCCCCCCATTTTGTCAGTCTTTGTCCAGATGCAATGACAGGTTGTGAGGTATGCTATAGATATGTGACATCTCCTGCAAATAGGCCCCTGTCATGACCACCATGATGCAATGCAGTAAACACCACCACAGGTGAACATGCAAATATTGCCAAATGGCTGAGTATAACAGTTGTGTGCATGGTCACATCCATCAACTTTAGCATGCCTGGGGTACTGGTGAGCCACATCAGGAAAATCCCACACTTACCGGCTTCAGGCTGCTGTCCCATGTGCAGACCAGAGGGACCTATGTAGTTGTGAGGGGGAGGTATTGTCAACAGATTCACATTAGGCATTGGTACAAGATGAATGCTACGTTTCAGCACAGGTACTGTACACACTATGTTATTACACAATTTGCTGTCCTTCACCATAGATGTGCACTTGTGTGCATTACTACACCCGACCCACTAATCCATTTTCCACTGACATATGCATCTAGAGACTCTATAGAAGACAGTTTAAATGCTACCTCATTACACTGATATGCACTTTGGCCTTATCTGGACGTTCCTCACCTGTTGCTTGGGTACTGCCCACCTCCATGACTGCTGTTTCCTGTATTTGAGGTAGTGTGGGAGCTACCCCAAGGTTGGCAAGGAGCTCCTCTGTCACTATAAGTGAAGCCTGTGTGGCTAGCCCCCCCATCAGCAGCAGTACGGTCCCTTGCTACAGCAGCAGCCATTTGCTGGGCACAACATATCAGGTCAGGTGCTCTATGCCTGACCTGATCATATGTGCGTCCATGGTGGTCCAAGATGTTCACTCTGTGGATGATCTCATCCCACAGGGCAGCCCACTCCTGCAGATTTTACTGGCTACAGCCAGAAAGGATAGCATAGTTTAAGATTACAGCTTCTGTGATGGCTGCTGTCTTCTCATCAGTGTAATGTGGTTGCCGCTGCATGGCACCTGGAAGACATAAACAGGAAAACACATCACAGGACTTCAGACATAGCCCAGAGCTCTTTACAGAGCAGCACATGAAAATGGACTATTATTAGTCATCACTTACAAACACATCATACCCCTGTACCTGGCAGTACTGTATGAACATGCATTCTACTCCTGGTCCTGATGTGTCATGATCCTCCCAATGAGGGCCAGTACATTGCATAAACCACCATTCATCATTCATGTTTGTGTAGAGGGATGACACTGGCTGTGTTCCTTGCAGATGGGATGTCAATGGTGCTCAGGCTTTGTTTGCATACAGTGTGTAATGGAGCTGGATGCATATGCCTGGGTTCATGTAGGATGCAGACAAGAATGTTATCAGGCCCCAAGGAGACTTGCTTTTGTTAACTTTGATTAGTCAGTTTGCACCTGATCCATGATGATGAGGGAAGGGGTGTGTGTGCTGTGCATATCCACCTATACTGATGGTGAGCCGGGGGGTGATGTTTGCCCTAAACCTGTCTGCAGCAGGTTGGCTGTAGCTATGGTGTGTGTATATGTGCTATGATTGACAAGCATTACAGGGTGGGTTGGGTTGTTGCCTCTGAGGCTGCAAACATATGTGAGGATGGCCTTGTGATTGCCCTTAGTGGATGTGTCCAATTTGTACTCATAGTTAGCCTTACAGTAATCCACCTGTGACCTAATATGCTCATTCAGACAAAGGTTGACATGCTGCCCAGTTGGCGCCTGCTCCTACTTTGCCCTGTACAGCCAATATAGCATCACATTATGTGCTTTGTGCATTGCTGCTGTCCAGCAAAGGGGTTTACTCTACTTTTTTGGAGACAGGTTTTACAAGTAATGTATTGCTGAGGCCATACAGCTAAGTGAGTGGTCATCTATCTTTATGTAGTAAGCATGGACACAGGTTCAGAACACAGTTGGCTACCTCTACAATTTCAATGTGATACTCATGCTTATTATACAATCCATGTCTGTGTCAGGGCAATGACACCACCAGCAGCTGTAGAAGTGTAACTCTGTTGGATGCACAGAAACTAAGTTTACACACATGTGCAACATGTACAGCTTATTCACCTGATGTTTTGCATCCCATGTCAGTTGTTATGAGCAGCCAGGTACACCTACCCATACATACATATGCACGAGTAATACCTGCTATACATTTCTGTTCTATGTCAGTATGGCACACTGTAATTACAGTCTTGCTGCTCAGTCAGTCATGTCAACCTGTTAGGGCAGGACATCTGGAGGACACCGCACATACATGGTGAGCTATGGGCCAAAATTAGTCACACCTTCTTCATATTGCTGTAATGCACATATGTCATTGAATGCAGTATCCTTTGCATTCACAGACATACCCTGGAGGATGTCTGACGCTCATATGGCAGGCAGAGAGGAGAAAGGCTTGGGGTGTGGTAGCAAGGGTAGGAACTGTTAATGTTGTGAGCATGACTGGTATGGGGACAGAGCTAGCTGATATGATGGATAGAGGAAGGATGGATATATTGTGTGTGCCAGAGACCAGATGGAAGGGGTGTACAGCTGTGTGTACCGGAGTCGGGCACAAATAGTTCTATCATAGTGTGTATGGGAGGGGAACTGGTGTAGGGGTTAACCTGAAGGAACATTATGCTAACAGTGTTTGCGGAGATGATAAGAGTGTCAGGTAGAGTGATGTTTAGGAGGCTGGGAATTGATGGTGTAATGATGACAGTTGTTAGTGCACAGACGTACTTTGTGTGGTTGGATGAAGTGGTGATGAGTGTACCCAAGGGTGAGAGAGTGGTGATTGGAGCAGGATTCAATGGGCATGTTGGTGAAGGGGACAGAGGGGATGCAGAAGTGATGGGTAGGTATGGTGTTAAGCAAAGGAATCCAGAAGGTGAGATGGTGGTGGAGTTTTCAAAAGAGGTTGGACATGGCTGTGATTTATATGTAGTTTTACAAGACTGAGGGACATAGGGTAACATACAGGAGTGGAGGAAGATGCACACAGGTGGATTATCTCCTATGCAGGTGGGCCTGTTTGAAGGGGATTGGTAACTTTCAAGTGGTGACAGAGGAAAGTGTAATTAGGCAGCATGGAATGTTGGTCTGTAGGATGCCATTGGTGATCAAGAAGAGGGGAGGAGTGTGAGGGCAGCACCACGGATCAAATGGTAGATACTGAGAAAGGATGAATGTGAGGTTGAGTTCAGGAAAGAGTTAAGACAGGCAGTGGGTGGCAGTGAAGACTTAGCAAATATCTGGGTAACTACATCCGAGCTAGTACAGGAGATGAGTAGAATGGTACTTGGTGTGACATCTGCACAGAGGAAGGGGGACAAGGAGACAAGGTGGTGGCATGAGGAAGTACAGGTGAGTATACAGAGAAAGAGGTTGGCCAAGGAGAAGTGGTGTTAGACAGATGAAGAAAGTAGACAGGAGTATAGGGAGATAGGGTGTATGGCAAAGAGAGCGGTGGCAAAGGCTGAGGATGGGGCATCTGAAGGGCTGTATGTAAGGTTGGACACCAAGGATGGAGAATAGGACCTGTACCAATAGCTAGACAGAGGCACATAACTAGGAAGGATGTGCAGCAAATAAGGCTGATAAAGGATAATGGTGGAAGTGTACTCACAAGCGAGGAGAGTGTGTCAAGCAGGTGGAAGCAATACTTTTATGGGCTGTTGAATGAAGAGAATGAGAGAGAGAGAGAAAATTGGATGATGTGGGTATGGTGAATCAGGACGTGCAACAGATTATCAAGGGGGAAGTAAGGGTAGCTATGAAGAGGTTTAAGAATGGAAAGGCTAATTGCCCGCATGACATACCTGTGGAAGCATGGAAGCATGACACATGACAGTGTTTTTTTTTAGCCGGATTGTTTACTGTAAGCTTGGAAAGTGAGAGGATGCATGAGGAGTGGATAAAATGTGTTTGGGTACTGATTATGAGAATAAGGGTGGTGTGCAGAGCTGTAGTAACTAGAGGGGGATAACACTGATCAGTCACAGCATGAGGTAATGGTAGAGTGCTGGAAGCTAGGTTAGGAAGGCAGGTGAGGATTACTGATTGGCAATATGGTTTCATGCCAGGAAAGAGCAGTACAGATGCAATGTTTGCTCTGAGAGTGTTGCTGGGGACATACAGAGAAGGTCAGAAGTAGCTGTGTAGTGTCTTTGTGGACGTGAGACAGCATATGACAGGATGCCTCAAAAGGAGTTGTGGTATTGTATGAGGTGGTCAGGAGTGGCAGAGGAATCTGTAAGAATGTTACAGGATATGTACAAGGCTAGTGTGACAGTGGTGAGTTCTACATTGGGAGTGACAGGTGCCTTTAAGGTGGAGGTGGGACTACATCAGAGATCTGTTATGAGTTCTTTCTTATTTGCAGTGGCGATGGACAGGTTGACAGACATGATCAGACAGGAGTCCCTGTAGACTGTGCTGTTTGCAGGTGACATTGTGATCTGTAGTGAGAGTAGGGACCAGGTTGAGGAGACCCTGGAGAGGTGGAGATATGCTCTAGAGAGGGGAGGAATGAAGGTCAGCAGGGCTAAGACAGAATATATGTGTGTGAATGGGAGGGAGGATAGAAAATTGGTGAGGATGCAGGGAGTACAGTTTGCAAAGGTGGATAGGTGTAAATACTTGGGAACAACAGTTCAGAGTAATGGCGAGGGTGGGGGAGAAGTGAAGATGAGAGTACAGGCAGGATATGGGTGGTGGAGAAGAGTGTCAGGAGTGATTTGTGACAGACGAGTACCATTAAGAGTGATAGGGAAGGTCTACAAGAAGGTAGTGAGACCAGCTATGTTATATGGGCTGGAGACATTGGCATTGAAAAAAGAGGCATGAGTCAGAGCTGGACATAGCAGAGTTAATGATGTTATGATTTGCGTTGGGGGTGACGAGGGTGGACAGGATTAGGAATATGTATGTTACGGGGTCAGTCCAGGTTGGACAGCTTGGGGACAAAGCCAGAGGGTGGCAGGAATATTTTGGTTTGGACATGTGATGAGGCGGTATGCTGAGTATATTTGGGAAAGGATGAGGCTGCCAGGTAAGAAGAAAAGAGGAAGTCCTGAGATAAGATGTATGTATGTGGTGAAAGCAGACATGCAGGTGGTTGGTGTGACAGAACAAGATGCAGAAGACTGGAAGACATGGAGACAGATGATCTGCTGTAGTGACCACTATTGGTTACAGACAAAAGAAAGAGAAGGTGATGTTGTTATGTCAGTATTCACAGGTTTACAGTTATTTGCCAGACATAACATAACTCTTGATGACATGCCTACAAATATAAGGCACCCATATGGTCAGTGTGCATAATACTGGACAGTTGATTGGTATGAGCTCAGTATATCACATGTAGTTCAACACACACACAGCTGCAACAGTATTTCAGTATGCAAATAATCTGTATAGGTCCTTCACATGTCTGAGACAAACATGTATATCATATTTGTACTGACAATTAACATATGGATATCTGTGACATCTCAGTAGCTGGCCCAGCAGTGTCACAGTCAGTATTGTGCAACACACACTCCAGTAGTGGTCATACGTGGGCCTTCCTTATCTGGGGTGACTCAGGGCCCTGAACTGTGTTCTATGTCACTGCGGACAGACACAGATGCTATGCCTATAGGTTTTGCTCAGCAATATATCAATACAGCATGTACTGTTGAGACATAATAATGTTTGAACTTCCTATTTTCCTTATTTACATACCTCCTACTACATTCCATTACATGCTTAATTGTTTGACATACCTGTGTTTTTTTTTCTCGGTTCAGTTGGTATAATCCATCAGTTTCAGAGTGTGTGTGATTTTGTGTGTGTGTGTGTGTGTGTGTGTGTGTCTATCTGTTTGTTTGTTTGTGTCTCTGTCTCTGTCTCTCTCTCTCTCTCTCATTCTCTCTATCTATCGCTGAGATATCTGTTTTGTATAGGCAGCAGCTTGCCTTTTGTATGTAATGCTCACGAGCAGCTGATGGCCTGTGCACCAATTGGTATCCCCCACTTGCTAGCTGTATGTAGAATAGCTGTGTTATCATTCCCATACCCAATAGCATGGAAACACACTTCTATAACTGAGTACTTCATGTGGACGTGCCCCTTTTCCTTACCTGTGAGGAGGACTTCATGGAGGTGTGTGGCAAACAGCATCACAAAGGGTAGTTGGAAATACCTCTTACAACAAACACTGTGACGACAGCCCAACAAACTGGGGGAGAATGCTCCAGACAAAGGAACAGAATGTAAGTATTGCTGTTATACAGTTGAAGTAATGCTAGTTTGACAGGGTTTGTGTGGATATGATTGTTCTGCATGAATTTAAGTCTGATAGTGTTATGTGGTTGACATAACTCTCGACTGTAGGACTATCCACAGCCTGGCCATAGTTTGGACTCTTATAGTTGGTGTGTTACTCACAGATGTTTTTGCCTTTGGAAATTCAGTAGCATAGTCTGAGGACAGTAAATGGTAACATCCATGTGTGTTTTTGACTTAATATCCCTCAGAACAGATATGTTACAACAACCCTGTTACACCAGCAACTTTCTCAGTTTATAACAGCAATATGTCCAGAATGCCCCTGCTTTTGGGCCTCTGCCCCCAAGTATGTCAGGCTTTGTCCAGATGTTATGCTGTAAGAGGTGGATAGGTATAGTATATCATTATATAGTGACTTCATTCCTGATGTAATCCCAGTGATGTATCAGACTGCCAAACATGTTATGTGTAGGAGGCCTTATATATGAGGACAAAGCCTGGATGTTCTGTGGGACTGCATACAGTCGAGAGGACTGTGTATTTCTGGAAATTGTTGACAGGCTGTCAGGACTGTGCAGCAGTGTATTGTGAATGTGTTATTTGGACTGTGTAGGGAGGGGGGTAGATGTATATGTTATGGGTCCTTGTCTATCTAAGTTTGCATGCTGCTCCAGTTTTTGGTGCTCTGTCAGCTGTATATGTTTGTAGGGGCAGACTGACACATGTCTCATACCACAATCAGGCGTCAGACTACACTGTGAATTAGACCAGTATATGTAGGGTAGTGTGTGAGTGGCAAACATGTTGATGATTTTGTTCACACAGTCCATATACTCTACTGTTTATGCGGCTTACTAGTATGTCACTTTAAATGTGGTGAGATTGGTTATGGGTATGCACTTTCACACTGGTGTCTGTTTGTCAGTGCACTTACATCCCTGTAGTACCTGATATATTTGCAATTACATGTGTATTCCCCCATAGCAAAATTGGGTTAGTGCTGTGTCAGTCTGCCTGTAGTTTAGGCAGTACCTGGTGACATGCCTAGCAGCTCAGTGTAGTTTCTCTACTGTGATGTTATTTGCAGATATTTATCAGATGTACTGTTGCCTGGCCCCCATACATGTTGTGCATGTCTGACACATTAGTGGGATGATGTGAAGATTTATGTCAGTAACTAGTGGGGAATAATTTGGGTTTGGACTTGGCCTATTCCAGTCATATGTTACAACAGACAGGAGGGTGTTACTGTATCAACTGTGTCGCTTATCTACTCCAGTATTTGGGATATGTTCCCAGTTTCATGGCTTTACCCCCCACCCTTTGTCAGGCTTGGTCTAGATTTGTTCCACTAAGGGGTTCTGAGCATACCTCTCAACTGGCCAGATTGTTTCAGACTGTCCAGGTTTATTGCTCATATTTCTGGTCTGTTCCACAGAATCATTACTTTCATTTCTGTGGTAAATCACTGTGATGATGTGAGGATTTCTGTTAGTAAATGATGACATACATTTCAGTTTCAGAACTCACATTCTTCTGAACATGTATGCTGACACAAACCATGTTACTGTAGCAATATTATACATTTATAACTGCAGTACGTACTTTGTCTCTGGTCTTGGCCCTTTGTCCCCCCATTTTGACAGTCTTTGTCCAGAATTCTTGCACTAAGAGGTGGAGAGATGTGGTGCTGGGTATGACTCCACTACAAGTTATGAGCATATTAATATATATATATATATATATATATATATATATATATATATATATATATATATATACACACACACACACACACACACACACATGTATATATGTTTATAATATATATATATATATATATATATATATATATATATATATATATATATATATATGCAGATTCCTTTTTTGATATATATACATATATTTATATAACAATATATATGTATATATTCTATACGTATTTGTTTTAGATGTATAGCTCCATATATCTGATGTATATACTTTTTTATGTTTTTCTATCACCATACGCATCTATATGTTTGTGTGTGTGTGCGTGTGTGTGTGTATATATGTGTATATATATATATATATATATATATATATATATATATATATATATATATATATATATATAAATTCAAATGTTTCAATATTTGTAGAACAATAGGACATATGTTTCAACAGTAGATTTGGTGAAAAGCATACCAACTGATTTATGTGTTTAGATTATTGGTACAGACAGGGTGGGAGAGAGATGTCAATTAACAACTGTATAGGCTTCAATTGTTTACAACTTTACTGATCATTGTTCTAATCATTACTCACCAGGTATTACCTCACTTTACATCGACCTATGGCTTGGGTTGGGCAGTGGAATGTTTGTACACAGTGTATAATTACAGCCTTCTTACAACTAATTTATACCATTTCTTACCTGGCAGACCTGTGGAGGAAATTTCTGTTCACACTACCTGACTGTTTCTACCCATATTCACACAGTCAAGGTTACATATCTGCACTCATATTGTGTGTGTGTGTGTGTGTGTGTGTGTTTGTGCTATTGCCATACTCTGCCTTGATTTATGTCACCTTGTGGGAGTGACCACTAGTTGTGACAATGTGACCCTTGAGGGACATTTCTTGGAGGAGACTACTTGGTGTAAATAATTATCTTGCTGTCATTTGCAGTCTTGGGTTTGGACAGTGGGTGTTGTACACAGTGTATAAGTACAGCCTTCTTACAGCTAAACCTGGCAGACCTGTGGAGGAAATTTCTATTAACACTACCCAACTGTTTCTACACATATTCACATATTCCTGGGTGAAATTATGTATACATCTTACTACCACTCCCAGGATTCTAACCGTGCCTGTTTGTGCAAAAAATACAAGTTTGTGTTTCATCAGAATGAGCTAGGAACTGCTGTCACTTGGTTGATTGTTTTCTGGCTAATGCTCTCTTACTTGTACAGTCTGACGATGTAGGTCTGACATTCATGCATGGCAGATAGTTCTTACACTATGTATTCATACTTTGACATAGCACAGTCTGGGAAACACTGGTTAACACAACATTACTATTCAGGTATCAGATCTTGGTGCATAGAACATTTCATATAGTTAATCTCCTGTTTTACAACTCCACAATCTTTGTCAGATGAGCCTCGATTATTTATTGCTTTCAGAGTATACAGTTGCTGTGCAGAATCTGTGCACATTTAGATTCATACCAGCACATGCCAAAAGTAAACACAACCAGTCTGTGGTTTTGAGTTTTATTGACAGGTACTGACACTTTTATTGATATATACCATGTACGCCACTATTACTCTGCTAATGCCTCATTTATTCAGTACAAACAATACCCATTTTTAAATACTGACAGGTGACATTCTACTCCTTTCTATTAATTTGCCATGAATACTACAAGCTAGATTTGTACTCACCAGCCTCGCGATACAGTCTTAGCAGCCTGCTGGCATGGGTGTCCAAGTTCATGGCCCTGTCATCTGCAGCTGTACAGGAGATAGAGAAACATGCCTATCCATTACATGCACAGGCTGGAAAACACTAATTGATACTGATAATTACACACATCTGGGATATTCTGTGCCCATGCATCTTGGACCCACTGGTCCAACAGTTCACTCTTCCTATGCTTCAGGTCAGCAAAAGGGTGCCAGACCTGCTCACCAGTACATGGGATGCCAGTGGCACTGGCGAGATCAAGTGCGAGACGGTCCCAGGCCTTTGCTTTGTATTGGGAGCCCTGGTACTGGTCTTGCAGCAGTCTCCCTTCATGGTCTTTTACTAGGAGCCCAACCATGACCCTGGACTCCTGAATGCCCCAGCACTGCACCCAAAAGTGCACACCCTCACCAATGCAGCCACAGTGCCTGCAGTGATGAGCTACAACTGGTTATGGGCTGTATTCCCACCTGTGAGTTTTAAATAGGGCTGATTTCCAGCCCTTTGCCATAATTGGATGATTTTGAATATGCTGAGCTAAGCTAAGTGACAGGCAAACCCATTTAGCAAAGATAAGCATTGCTTCAATGGGTAGATACTAAGCACTGCTTACCAGTGTGGACATTCACTTAGTTACGCTAATTATTGCTAAGCATTTAAATCTAAGCAATGCTTACACCGATTAAGCATAGCTCAGCACAATTTAGCGTTGTTCAGCTTTCATTTTATGGACTATCAGGATTGTGGAGTTGATTTCTCATTAATGACATATTATGATATGTATGTTTACCTTCTATAACATCCCCCATGTGCTTTCTTTGCATTATATTATTGTGTGGCTATACTGTATGGGACACTTGTGTTTATATGGGGGTTTCACATCTTTACTAAACTGACACCTCACATTTGGATCTAATACACTACCCTGGTTAACAAATTTATATTTACTACCTATTTATAAAAAAGCATTTTTAGTGCTGCTTTCACATATAAAAATGAATGAACTGCATTGGGGCTCGAACCCTGAATGACTGCATGGACTTTCATGGGATGATGATAATACCCCCCATTTACACTATCTCTCTTTGGGAATTTTGGCTGTATATTTCTATTTAGCTCCTTCAGATGTTTAAGCTATGCTGCACACAGCTGCGCAACACACACATGCACTCAGCTACACTTAAACTTTAGTGGGGGTGGAAAAAAATATTTGTTTTATTTTCCTTAGTTTAGGGATATGCACATAGCTAAGAGTAATACCTCTCCACATTTTAGAGCATAACATTTGAACAAAGCCTAACATGATGGGAGGGGGGGGACAAAGAGGGACAGATTTTACATATTGTCTTACAAACTTTGAAAGTTGATAGAATAATAGGTTTTGAATTAGCACAACTAATTTGAAGGATGTGGAGTCTTACACTCAAATGTTTGTCATTATTTAATGAATTCAAGCCTCAGCTCTTTGCCAGGACAGTAGAAGGAAAACACCTAACATATGAGGCACAAATCTGGACATTCTGCAAATATCTGTTCAGTTGGGAGGTATGTTAACAGTGTCCACAGTCACTGTTTTTGTTTTCAAAGTGCCGTATGGCACTTACTGAGTACAGGGGCATGTTTACTGTGTGAACACTGCTCAGACATGCCCCCTGCACTCATTCACAGATCGTGCCCGTGCAGGTTATACTGCAGCGCACCTTCATAAATATGCGAGGCACCCTGCTGTGCTGAACAGGCACAATCCACTCTGTGCAAGAATAGCCTTATTCTTGCACAGAGCTTTCATGAATCCCAGGGGGTAGCTTTCATCCACAAAATGCCCCAACCATACCCAGCAGTTACAGTCACTTTTTTGTGTGCAGTTCATCTGACTGTGATTAAAAAACTCTGGGGTATAGCCAAAATAGTGAGGGATAAAGGCCAAAAGTCAGGGACAGAATTTAAATATTGATCTTAAACTTAGAATGTTGTGAATCCAAACTGTAAACTGGGCAAACAGCAAGAGGCTGTCACAGACCAAAATATTAGGCAATGACAAGGATATTTTGTGAAATTGGGAATGGTTTTAAATTTGTGTCACAAAAGGATGGGTCAGATAGTACAAATTCCAAGTTATTTTACACTAATGCATATCAGCCTTAGTGCCAGATTTTAAACTCTGCAAAGAACGAAGGCAGACTTATTTCATCCACAACACAACACAGCTAATCCTCCATCTTGTTGGCTGCCAGCATATTAAAAAAAAGAATATTCTAGTTTATTTCATATGCATTTACAATGGACTTTAGTTCTAGAATTTAAACTGAAAAAAATGAAGAAGACAAGTTGATTTCATGCACGTCTACTCCACCCAATCTGGTTGAGTGCCAGCATATAAAAAAAAAAATCAATAAATATTCCAGTTTATTTCATACAGTTCCACACCAATATTAATGCCTGGTTTTAAAATGAATGAATGAAATGGGTACTTTGCTTTCATCCACAGTACAGCTAGCCCCCTCTTATCTGACTGATGGCCAGCATCTTAAAAAAAACAAGAAAGAGAGTAAATATTCCACCTTATTTTACACACAACCACATCAGCGTTAATGACATTCGTTAAACTGATTGAAGGAAAAGAGCAACTTGTATTTTCCCTCCACAGCAGCACACAGCTAACCCCTCACTACCACCATCTGGTTGACTGCCAGCATATTTAAAAAAATCAATAAATATTCATCTTATTTCATATAAATCCATAACATTCATTAATGCCAGGTTTTAAACTGAATAAATGAACAGTACACATTCCTTTTATCCACAGCACAACTGTCCCCCTCTTTTAAACTTCATTGCTCAAGAAGCAGGGATAAAGTCAAAAGTAGTCCGGGAACAAAGGCTCAAAATCAGGAACAATTTAAAATCTTACTCTAATTCAGTTAATGCAATAAAATATTGTTCTATTAGCCATTTAAAATACCACTTTCTGAACAGTAAAAAAGTGTATAATGCTAATGTCTGAAATTATTGACTAGCTCCTTGCATTCCTTGACAATTTACCATAAAGCACGTCTCTTTCTTTTTATACAGAATGATTAACATCTGACTGCTAAAGAACATTTCTATCCCTCCTAGCCAGTCTCACAGCTATTTTCCCTGCCGTTTCATCATTAAGCCACCTGCTGTAGCCACACACACACACACAGACACAAAAAAAATCTTAAAGCAGCAGGAAACTACACCTGAAGAAGTACAGATGCTTACATCTGTTTTTCTTAAATAAACTAGTTGTGGGAGTTTATAGCAGAGTGGCTGACCATTTAGAAGTGCCTGCTGGCTTCTGAATCACTGAGCAGACATTTGGAAATGGGTGTGCAGTGGAACAAAGGAAGCATAAAGGCATGAGCTCTGGGCAGCTTTGCAGGGCTACAAAAGAAGCATAAAGGTGTTGGCTCTGGACAGCTGTCTGAAATGCACCTATTATAATCTGCAATTTCCCCCTTGACTCCATGACCTCCCTAAAGAGGGCATTCTACAATCTATTTTATATGGCACAGCTCTGCACTATGTGTTCCTTTAGTGTAGTCTTGAAGAAATAAAGTGTAAAGAAAAAACAATATAATGCAATTCGTGTATCAAAGTTAATTGGGTAACTATTATTTGTGAGTTTTTAACCATTAAACATTGGTTCTTCATTAAAAGAAAAGCCAGAATGAATTTATTTCCTTACTGGTGATTTTTGAACTAGTCGGCTTCCCACTGCCTTCTTTCATTAATTGCATTTCTAAGTCAGTGTTGGCACTGTAATTTCTGGAATTAGATTCATTTTAACTTTTCTTTCCGTAACTGATAAGTATGGTACTATGCACATCTCCATTTCACCTTCTTTGAGGACTGCTTAGTGCACATCAGGTAATCCTCTACTTGCATATCTGCTCTAAATAGCTCCTTGCTTGTTCTGCAGTTTGCATTCATAAAATATATACAAACTCCTCACTGCTGACCATTTTCCACAAGACTGACACCAAGCCACTAACATTCTTTTTGATTTTACTCTGGGTCTACAAATGCTTATATGTCAAAAATGGGCTGATGGTTTCTAATGATGATTTTGGAAGATAAAACTGGCATGTGCATCTGTAAAATATCCTCAGGCTGTGCTCTGGGTGACCAAGTTCACAGATGCTTGCCAACTAGGTGCAAACATTAAACTCCCCCAAGACACAAATTCCCTAGAAGAAGGTCTGACACAGTCTAATATCTGGATCCAGAGTCACAGTTTAAAACTTTAATGTTGCAAAGTACTATCTGTCAGAAAGATGGCTGTCCTGTAAATTACTACATTGATAACACATCTCTAAGGGTAGACCCAGTAGTCTAGGATTTGGGAACATATGTAGACAGCAACATGGCCTTTGACCATCATGTGTCTACTGGAGTAAGGAACCAATTCTATGTTGCACAACTGATAAGCAAGGGTATTGCATCTGTGTCCAAGGATATTTTTGTTCCAGTTTACTCTGCCCTCATAAAACTAATCATTGAGTACAGTGCCCCCTTCAATATGTACCTCACTAGGCATATGTATCAACTGGAGTGTCCACAATGGTTCCTCACAAACATAATGCAGCATGTTGAAAACAAAGTCATATGCAGACCACTTCAAAACCTTGTCCCTATACTTGGTCACTCCTACAGACTACTGAGAGGTGACCTATGCCTTGCATACAAAGCATCCTCTGATCCAGCCTTAATGGATCTGTTTCACATACCCTAATAAAACAGTCTCAGAAACCCCCAATTCAGGGATCTAAACCTCATCTGCAATATGAAAAGGACATGCTGGAGGGACAGGTATATGTCTTAGAGACTGACTCCTGCATGGAACAAGCTTCCCATCCATATGAGGAAGAACTCTTCCCTGCACTTATTCAAGTGAAATCTGGATCAGTGAATAGGGAATTGTAAACTTACCCATAGTTTGGCACCCATGTCTCTAGAGAGAGAAGAAGCTTGTAGATACTCAGCCTCTCATGACTAAGTTATATATACCTTCCCCCGTACAATAACCTAGGGGGACAAATACCTTTATAAATTTGGGAAGCATGCCTATGCTTAATAATGGTCCTTTAGGGTTACTGGTCTGTTCATAGGCTCATAAGAGAATACTAGGCTATGATAATGAAATAGAGGAACATGTCTGTCTACCTTAACTTCTCCCTAAAGCTTTCAGGGAATGCAAGTAGAATCAACCTAAGAGAGTCAATTCACCCTTGGCATTTTACTGAAGCTTAGATTTACACCTGGGCTCATGGAGTATTGGTGATGCCAAGTTTGAAGTTACAAAAATATTGGTTGTTTGGTGAAATATTTAAACTGCAATGGCAGTTCAGTAAAGACATACTCAAGAGAAGTAACACATACTTCAGCCTGAGAAGACGTCACATACTCATCTCCTAATGGAAGTTAAGTTTAATGCAGCATGCCATATTATGAGAGGAAAATACCACTGAAACCCCATATTTGCTATGTCTGTATAAAAAGGCATATGATTGTACTCCTTTAGACTGCTTAATGAAACTTTTGTAGTACAAAAATAGAAAAGTGAAGTGCATCAAACATTACTATTTTGCCCTTAGAGATTTCACTATAACTGACTACTGAATTTGATCTCAATAAATTGTCCCCATTGGCACATGAAGTTTTAGGAATACCAAGTTTGCAGTCACAAACATGTTCCTTTGTCTCATGAAATCCATAAGATTTTTGTATATGATATGATAACAAATCCATAAAGGTATATATGGGTCCATGTCAGATGGATGAAAGCTCAGTTAACCGACGACGACATCAACGAGATGACTTTGCCGACAGGAAAAATCCTTGACAATGGTAAGTCAATGTATTACAGAATGGAATACACTCCTGTTTCCAAAATACACTCGAAAAACACATTAAAACATGTATAGCAGGGGAACAAGCCCTTGTGCACCCCTCATGTGGGGGGGGGGGGCTGCACCCCACAGCCCCCTACTTAAATATACTAACTCCAAGATCGCACTACAGGTGAGGGAATGGGACTAACTCCCAGTCTGCACTACTCACCGTTGTCGGGAATTCATTCTGTCGGTGACGTCGTCTCATTGATGTGGTTGTTGGTTAACTGAGCTTTCGTCCATCTGACATGGACCCATATATATATATATATATATATATATATATATATATGTGTGTGTGTATGTAGATATATATATATATATATATATATATATATATATATATATATATATATCTATGTGTATGTAGATATATATATTTATTTTATTTATTTATTTTACATTTGTTGACCGGGCTAGTCTAACTGGACATAAATATCCATTTTCAGTAGAGGCCCGGGGAGAAAAGCTCCAGTACAGGCAGTATACAATGATTTATTACATAACGCATAATATAAGTAAAAACAATACAAGGTAGAATGAAAAATATGTTTCAACACATAACACATAGTAAAATAGGAGATGAATTTATACTACATACTACTATAAAATGCTTTTAAAAACAGTAAGAGTAACAAATAACACCAAAAAAGTTAACACAGGCAGAATAAAAGATTTCTGGTAAAGCCTAATTCTTAGATATAACTCTAAAACTCTTGGAAGTTATCATGAGTAGCTAAGTAAGGGGGGAAAAGGGGGTAAAAATAGGTGAGTGAGAACATGATTTCAGTCGGGATTTGCACAAGGACACAGCCATTGTGTTTTGAGATGTTCTTTAATGTGTTTTTTGAAAAGAGAGGTAGAGTTTTGATTAGTTATTTCTTGTGGGAGTTGATTCCAGATTTTACCAATGGAATTTGAGAGTAATGCATCCCCAGCTTTATTATGTGATTTAGTTAGAGATACTAGGAGTTTATTAGCAGAATGGAGTGTGGCTAGGTTTTTATAAGGTATGATCAGTTTTGTAAGGCTAGGGGTGACATCAGGGTAGTAAAGGGTCTTATGAATGATGAGTAGTTGTTGATAGAGTAAGTGGTTATTTAGCTCTAACCAGTTTAGAAGTTTGAGGTTAATACAATGGTGAGTTCGTTGGGGAGTAGCAGTAATGAATCTGGCTATGCTATTGTAGCAGATAGAGAATTTGGTAGTGTTATTTTTGGATAAGTTAGTGTAGATAGGTGAGGCATAGAAGAGGGTGGAGATCAGGTGTGTTTGAGCAATGTTTTTTCTAGCTTCTGGGGTGAGAAAGGGTTTAATTCTGTAGAGTGTTCCAATTTTTTTGTTGACAGTTTTAATAGTGGTATTAATGTGTTCATCAAAATTTAGATGATTATCAATAGTTACACCTAGCAGTCGAGTGGTCTTATCAGGGTTTATACTGGTTGCATTATTTGAGGAGATAGTAAAGAGAGGTGTGGGAGATTTATGAGTGGGAGTAAAGAGAAGAAACTTGTTTTTTTTGGGGTTAAGGAGGAGGCAGTGTTGCATGAACCAATTTTCGACATATTGAAAGACAGATTGGGTGAGGGACTGGAGGGAGGGAAGATTTTTAGCAGTGCAGATTAATGTTGAGTCATCAGCATATTGAATGCAGGTGGCTTGTGGTATATTCAGATGTAAGTCATTGATGAATAAAGAAAAAAGAAGGGGACCTAGGATTGAACCTTGTGGAACTCCAATATTAACTGGGAGTAAGGAAGATAGGTTGTTCTCCCAAAGGACTGCTTGTTGCCTGTTATGGAGATAGCTCCTAAACCACTGTATTGAGTGTGGGCTAAGAGAATAAAGGTTAAGTTTGTCAAGAAGTATATTGTGGTTAACCATATCAAAGGCTTTGGACAGATCTATAAAAAGTGCTGAGGAGAAGCAATTATTGTTTCTATTATTGTTTATGGAGTCAGAGAAGGAAAGGAGAGCAGTTGTTGTGCTGTGGAATGGTCTAAACCCATGTTGACAGTCGGCTAGAAGTTTGTTTTGAAGAAGGTAGTTAAGAATTTGTTTGTGAATACATCTTTCCATAATTTTGGCTAATGGGGAAAGTAAGGCAATAGGATGAAAATTTGAGAGTTCAGTTGATGAACCTCCTTTATGTAGAGGAATTATATGAGATATTTTCCATAAGGTGGGGATTGTTCCTTCAGTAATTGTCCTATTTATCAGTATGGAGACTGGATAATTGATAGCTTTAGCAGCTATTTGTAGGTATTCAGATGGGAGTTGGTCAGCAGATGGGGTGCAAGGTTTTAGTTTCTTAAGAAGCTTATAAATAAGAGATGTAGCAACGGGTTGGATTTGAAAGTTCTTAGTCAAGGGTACAGAGGTATTTGGTGGGGATGCAGTTGGTGTAGGTAATGAGTTAGCTAGGGATTGAATGGCTTCTGTGAAATACTTATTAAAGGTATCAGGGATCTGTGTAGCATTGTTAAGGTGAAAGCCTGTAGGGGTAGGAGTATATATATATGTGTATGTAGATATATATATATATATATATATATATATATATATATTTTATTTCTGATGTAGTACAGACATGTGTGTGTGTGTGTGTGTGTGTGTGTGTGTGTGTGTGTGTGTGTGTGTGTGTGTGTGTGTATATATATATATATATATATATATATATATATATATTGTACATCCCAAGCAGAAGCATTGGCCTACCTCTGAATGGAAACCATTTATAATACATCATGTTAAACTGTGATAGTAAAATGAATGTGCATACCTGTGTCTGAGGCAATATCTAAAAGTCCTTAGAGAGTTTCTTATAAAACATTTCCAGAGTTACTCTTGAGCAATAAGGAACACAATGTGTTGATAATAGACATTCTACTCAAAGATTCTAGGGATGCCATTCTAATCTTATCAGCAGTCCAATGCCCTTCTCAATACATGGAATTTCAGAATATGACATATTTGCAATGGCTGAAATGTCACCTTGTCTGTTTAAATATAGTTGATTTTTACTTGTGATGTAATAACACCTTAGTACAACTATGTTATGGATGTATAATGCATTCTTCACCCTAAGAAGACATCTTATACCCCAATGGAAATTTAATATAAATGTAAGACTTTAAAATTCAAATGACCATGAGCCCCTGCATTTAGTATATATGTATAACAAAACTGTCAATTTTACTTTGGAAGAATAAAATATAAAATGGACCTATGACTGCAAGCCTACATGCAAGGATTTAAATACAGTATAATTCTGAATTTGACCCACCATTTGGCAAATACTCCTTGGTTTGAAATGAGCAATGATATGTTCAAATTGGCAAAAACACCTTTTTTCACAAGGAATTTTCAAACTACAACTTATAAATAGTTTAGGCCTCCTTTATAGTTATGATTTCTAATTTATGACCCTTTTTGGCTATGGAAACATTTTTTTTTGAGTTTATGTTCAAGCAATTGTATATTTGTTGTATAATATCTTGTTTAATTGTTTCTCAATATTCTAACCACTGTATGCTGCATCATTTGTAAAACTCATATTTTACTCTTTTTATATGTTCTATGATCTTTTGTACAAAATAGCTATGTTTATATAAGTTGTTATTATTTTTATTATTATTTTATAATTTTTGACTATTTATCTGGAGCTTTTCTCCCAGGGCCTCCGCTGAAAACATTCACCTTGTGTCCCGTCAGACTAACCCTATAAACAAATGGCAAATAAATAAACAAATGGAATAAACATTGTAAAACTGTAAAAGCAGCAAAAAACAACAAAATATTGAACAGATGCTAATTTATTCAAAAACTTCAGAGACTTCCAATAAACATCCAGTGAGCACTTTCATCGTTGCTAAGACTTCATCAAACTGAATAAAAAAAAAATAACAAAGCACAGCATTATATACAAATTCTCATGAACTCAGAACCAATCAAAATACTTAAACAATTAAACAATTACTGCCCGCATCCATGCTTAATATTTTTTTCTCTCTAAATATAGCTTGAAATTCTCCAGTCTAATCCTTCTTAAGCATTTAATCTATTAGCAACTTCTAAAACTTGATCAAAAACCCAAAACTTAGGGGAACCTCTACTTTTTTTAAACATTGTCACTTTCTCCATGGATTATTAACATCTTCTTTCTCTATGTCACGCAAATGCTTATATATCCTGCAATTTAATTTTCTTGTAGTTCTCTAGTTCTCCCAACAAAATATGCAGGACAAGCAGGGCAAACAGAAACAAATATACTGTATACTTAGATTTACATGTATAAAACCTTTTATAAAATGTTCATATTGCTAACCCTAAGATTATTAATATCCAGTTTCAAATAATCACAATACCTACAATTAAAACATTTGAACTTTCCCTTTTTACCTTTGTTATAATATCTATCAGTAAAGCACAAAAGAAAACTCTAGCAAGGCTAGACTTTTCACTGTGTGATTCCTTAAACCTCTTGTATTAGAGGCAACATGGGATATATGCAAATGACTCTTTAAGGACATCAGGTGTTTCAGCTCTATGGCAATTCTGAATGCCCATGATGTTTTTCTTTTTAAGTCTATGTATGGATAAGTTCAGGCCAATAAAGTCAAACTGCATAATACCTATTACTCAACTTGGCCTAGAAAATATTTTTTTAGATTTCTCCCTTTTTTGTTTACAAAAACAGGAGCCTCCCCAACTATTTCTTTCACATCAGGAAAAATACTTAAACTTTTCCAGTTCTGTCTTACAATTTATTTGCTTTCCATCTAGGGGAGTATTGTAATAATGTCCCCATTCTATAATTTTCACAACTATTTTTCTTCGCTACAACAGTAGTGCCATCCTTACTTATCTGAGAATTGCTAACCTCTAAAGATTTTGCCTTATCTCTGTTGGGTAATGCCTAGCCATCAGCTTGGAACATAGAGATGCCCCTTCTTTTTTGAATAATCACTGTCAGTTAGCTCACTTATTCTTCTCAACTGCCCTTTTACTATATTGTTTTTTGTACTTGAGGATGCATACTACCAAAATCTAAATAATTATTATTTTGTACTCCTTTCTTATATATTTCGGTTTTTAATTCATTCCCTTCTTTAAAAACCTCAATATCTAAACAATGCACATTACTTAGACTATAACAGGAAGTAAATTTTAAATAATCGCAGGCAGAATTGAATAAATAATAAATCATTCAAATTCCCTGTCCACACTAAAAAAGGTCATCAATAAAACAACCATAAAATAAAACATTTTTATAAAACGCACTGTTTCTAACAAGTTCCCTCTCCCTACCTACCATAAAAAACATTGGCATAACTGGAAGACCTGGCTTTCCCCATAGCTACCCCATTTGTTTGTTGGAAGAACAAGGTTTGAGGATATTAGGTATTATCTGTGCTAGCATGACTTGCTGAAGTTTTGTAAATACTCATAAATAATTGTAAATTACCCTGTGTTATATATATGCCAGCATGACTAGCTGTAATTTGGTAAATAAGTTTGTTTTTTTATTACTACTTTGATTTATGTAAGACGTTTGAATCAAACATTGTTCTTCTGGCTGACCAAATAGACATGTTTTTAAAAGGAATTCTGAATGTAGGTTATGCCATTTGGCTGCCCTGGATATGATGTCATCATGTGCCAGAGCTGAAAAGAATAGAATCTCCACAGCAGCTGTTTTGTTTACTTTTTAAAGTCTGACATGGGAGAGTTGAATTCTTATAACAGCTTTCTGTTCTTTTTAAAAAATTCTGCTATAAAAGTATATTCTTAGTCAGTTAAAGTTCAGTAGTTGTTCACTTGTCAGTTGTTGTTTTCCAGATCAGTAGTTATCACTCGTTTTGTTTTCCAGAGCTGTTCAGCAATAATAGTAGGAATTGTTATTCCAGTCATTGAGGACCAGCCAGCAGCCTGAACAGTGGGCATAAATTCTTATCTTGCATAGCAGAAGTAATAATATCATCCTGGTTTGCTGACTTAATTAGATTAGACAGGGACAGTTCATCTTTAGACAGATAGGGAACTATGGTTAGATAGTTAGAGTTTTTCTACAATCAGTGTGAAAACGATCCTACAGTTTTATTTTCATAATTCCTTTGTGTGAAACTCTGTGGTTTATTAGAATCAGTTATTCGTTGTATACATGTTTTAAATCATTTTATTTATTATTAAATATTTAACTACTTTTCATTGTGGCTGGTTATTTAGAAAGTACTTTTAGTAATGTGAGAGTGTTTATGCTTATTGTGATAACACCAGTGCCACCCTGAAAAGCCTTACTGCTTGGATTACATGCTCACATTTATA
This sequence comes from Protopterus annectens, assembly GCF_019279795.1. Taxonomy (NCBI): domain Eukaryota; kingdom Metazoa; phylum Chordata; order Ceratodontiformes; family Protopteridae; genus Protopterus; species Protopterus annectens. Next base: position 1,506,944,688 of record NC_056746.1, on the reverse strand, counting down.
TCAATATTTATTTTATCCAATATAATTAAAACACCCCTTTCGAAGGGTATTGTGGCATTTGACTGGTGGCAGCCATTGCCATATAATTTGGGAGGACACAAAATAGGACATAGCAGATAAATCTTTGCCAGTCTTCCCAAGAGTGCTTGTATGTGTGAATATCAAATATTTAAGAGTGAGTGTGTCAAATGCCTAGAACTGGGACACAGTGGTCTGCAGAGGTTAGTGTGAAGACTCATTTGGTGACCTGAGTGAAGCATATAGTCCAGTCCCAGGTTTGGAACCTGTTCCCAGTGTACTCTTATGGGAAAGTGTATATTTCTATCCCTGCTTTCAGTGACACTCCCTTACTGGAGACAGTGGTGAGGACTGAGGCTCCTTACTAACTGCCCGGGTTTAAGTGAGGTTGTCACAGGAGACATTAAATTAAAAAAATTATATGTTAAAATAATAGTTAACATTTCCATAATAAGCACAAGCATGTCACCAGTGAGAAGACTAGAGTGTAACAACTCAATTCTCACATATTCAGTCCCAACATAATTGGCTATCATGGTATAAGCGACTGTATATCCATCGTCACTAAGTAATCAGTACTACACACAAACAACTTAACACCTTGTCTAAAAACAGATGTGTATCTAATAAATGATACACTTTTCTCAACCATTCTCTGCAACTGTTTGTCTACAAAAATAGCCATGGCTTCTGTTTTACTACCTCCACTAGCCACAATGGGCCTAAAAGGAGGGTAATCTAGAGATTTATGTGTTTTTAGGCAAGTTAAAATTGTACTTATTTTTGACTATCAATGGAGAGATAATTAGCTATTTTACTATAAGTCCTCCCTTCACAAACCCATTCATTTATTAATGAGTTAATAAAATTATATCTATTATCCTGCAGCATGCAATTCATTTTTCTTACATAAAAATCTCAATTTAAAACAACAAGAGCATTTCCCTTATCTGCTTTGGTAATTAAAATATTAATATCATTTTTCAAATTTTCTAAAGCTTTATGGTCTTCACTGTTCAAGCTAGAAAACTTACCCATGGGCCTGTTACACAGCAATTATTTACCTCTCTGTAACTGTTAAAAAAGCTTCCCATTCAAGCCTCAGTAATAAATCATGTACTTGGTTTAGTCAAACTACTTACATCACATTTACCCTGTTAAAAAATAAACTTCAAATTTAATTTTCTTATATAGTCCCTCAGACTGTTTAAAATGTCACAAATTTCCACTCTCACTGCAGGCACAAACGTCCATCCCTTCTTCAATACTTGCACATCATCAAAGTATAAAGTCCATTATGAAAGGTTAACTATGTTTGTCAGTCAGTACAAATACATTTTATCTCTGCACACTCTTCTTTATTCCTCTCGATTTTATTTTATTTATTTTATTTTATTTTACATTTGTTAACCGGGCTAGTCCAACTGGATGCATGTCCATTTTCAGTGGAGGCCCGAGGAGAAAAGCTCCGCTATCTACTACATGATAACACAAGTAAATACAAAATACGTAAGGCATTTACAGTACAAATACACAAGGCATTTAAACCACAATAAGAGGATGTAGAGAAAAAGGTGATAGGGAGATACAGATATTACTAGAGTACTGATAAGCATAGTGTGAGACAGAGAAGTTAAATAGTTTAAAAGTTAGCTAAAGAGTTTAGAGACAAGTATAGTTTATAGATAAGAGAGTAATTTCTCAGTAGGAGTGAATAGATAAAAAAATAGAGATGGGGGAAGATGAAAAGGATACAGGAGATGGGAGGGGGTTAAGATCAGCTGGGGTTATTGCAGGAGCATAGCCAGTGGTTGGTTAGAAAGTGTTTCAGTTTAGTTTTAAATAGTGTTAGGGAAGTTTGGGCTGTTAGATCTGGAGGAAGTTGATTCCAAATTTTGCCAACTGAGTTGGAAAATAAAGAGTCACCTGCTGTGTTTTTTGATCGATGAGTTTGAATCAGTAGTTTATTGGAAGAGCGAAGGTTTTTTAGGTTGTTATAGGGTTTTATAAGGGTAGAGAGCATTGGTGTATTTTCTGGGTGGTAAAGGGCTTTATGGGCAATTGTAAGCTGATAGTATTGAATTAGGTGGGGTAACTCTAGCCACCCTAGGTTACGAAGGTTCAGGCAGTGGTGTGTTCTATATGGTGAGGCAGTGGCAAATCTGGCAATGTTGTTGTAGGCTGCAGTAAGCTTGTTGATGCTATGTTTAGAAAGGTTAGTATATATAGGGGAAGCATTGCTGTTGGCATATTGCTAGCCTTTTTCCTTCTTCTCAGCATTCGGAACAGCTGCCACCTGTGCCCATGTTTGCTCACCTATTACCGAATCCAGGTAAACATTTACAGGTTGAAAAAATGGGAATCATTTCCTTTCTTCTCACAAAACCATTCACAGTAGGTTTGCCATGATTAAAACCCTCTGCATCCTTCTATGTCAAATGCTCAATTCCACATTCACCTCTGATGAATCAGATGCCACCTGGTTGCTATCTATTGTTTCAACATTGTTGACTGCTACTGCCTTGACAGTCTCATTTCTTAGATACACCACACCCCTTTCATAATCAGCATGGCCTCTCTCGAACTTTTTTAACTTTCTTTTTTTCATAATCTCATTTCATTTATCAGTTTGTCTTGGATAACAGAAACTTTGGTATCAAAGTTCTCAACTGTACTTTCATTTTTGAGCTTAAAATAACTCACTTTGAGCAAACTTAGTCCCCATAACCATACCATTACGTTGTCTATAAAAAGACCCATCAAATTCTAACTTTGCTCCCAGCTCTGCTAATTTGTTTATGGGATGATTTGAGGACATTTTTTGTATCGTGATTCTTACTTTGTCAAGCAATGTGGTGTTTTATAAATGCTATATTGATGATTTATTTTTTATAGCTCAGGGCTCACAGGAGTAGTTTATTCTTTTTATGGAGGCTACACAGAAGAATACCTTTGATTTATCTTTTACTTATAACATACATGATAATACCATTCATTATTTGGATGTCGAGTTGTATATTGTTAATGATACAATACATTTGATGTTATATAGGAAAGAAACGTCTGTGAATTCTGTTTTGTATGCATCTACTGCACACCCTGGCCACTTGACAAGACCTCTCCCCTATGGTGAATTCTATAGGGCTAAAACTTTAAGTTCAGATGAGATTAATTTCCAGACAGTAGCTGTGGATATAGCTGACATATTATTATCTAGGGGTTATACTTACAATCTTCTCATTACCACATGACAGAAGGATGTAGATGGAGATAACCAATTTACTTGGAAATATAAACCTGATGAGAAGGTGTTTGGGAATTATAAAGGGGAATGGGAGGATATTTATTTTGTGACTCGCTATGCTCAGTTTGTTAAAGGTACATCACATCTTGAGGAAACATTGGTATATTATTACATCAGATATATAAGAATTTGAAATTGAATAGTTCATATAGAAATTCACCCAGCAAAGCAAGTAGAGTTGTACACACACATATGGGTAGTGAGGTTTTGGAGTCTCAGTGTAAGGGATGCACTACTTGTAGTTACATGCATCAGGGAACTCCACACGTCATCAATGGGAAGCTGTTCAAAGTTTCAGGAGTATTCAATTGTTAACAAAAATTGTGAATTATGGGTTACTTTGCCCCTGTAATAAGTTTTACATTGGTAAGACCATACATCAACTTAAGATGAAGATATGTGAACACATCCAAGATGTCAAAAATAATTCTCCTACCAGCCCTGTAGCATCATATTTTTACAAATACCATAATAGTGATTCCGATTAATTGAAGTTCTTTAAAATGTAATACATGAATGAATAAGCAACCATTATAGACTCTATAGAGTCTATAATGTTCTGATTTATATATAGATCCTTCTGATATGTTATTACAGAAGGAGGCATGGTTTATTTTCACTTATGATACTTTGCAACCAAAGGGCCTTAACAATGAATTACTTATGAAATACTTAATATAACAGCTTTGGAAGTATCTTGGAACCTCATTTCATAGACGTTAGGATATGTGTATTTTCTTATCCAATGGCTTATTGTTATTATTATTATGATTCTTATAATTATTGTTATTCTATGAACTCATTTGTTTTGACTGAATTATTTCTGCTTTATGTTTTAGTTTAAATTCATATGCATTCTGGTACATTCTATTGTTCTATTTAGCAATGCTCTATTTGATGAACTATTTAAGTGCTTTATTTATTTATTTATTTATTTTATTTTACATTTGTTAACCGGGAGAGTCCGACTGGATACATGTCCATTTTCAGCGGAGGCCCGGGGAGAAAAGCTCCAAGTACATAACAGACATATGAACATTGTTAATGCAAAAAAAAGGAAGATAGTTGAGTTCTAAATACAATATAAAGATACATCACATCTTGGGAAAAAAAAAACAACAGCAGCATATAAAAAAACATAGGTCAGTTACAAAGGCAAGGCGCCTTGTTAAAAAGCGGTTAAGGATAGTGAGGTAAGAGAAGGGTAAATGATAGTGGTTAATCAGGTTTGGAACAGGGACATTGCCAGAGAGTATTGAGATGGGTTTAAGCTTTTTTGAATTGTAGGAGTGAGGGTTCTGAGGTGAGCATGGTCGGTAGGGAGTTCCACATTTTACCTACAAAGTTTGAGAATAGAGAATCCCCAGCAGAATTATTGGCTTTGGTAGTTTGAGCTAAGATCTTATTGGAGGAGCGTAAAGATTGCAGGTTAATATAGGGGTGAATGATGTTTTTCAGAGCTGGTGTTTTCTCTGGGTGATACAGTATCTGGTGAGCCATTTTGAGTTGGTTGAAATGGAGTTGGCTGGAAAACTCTAACCACTCTAGTTGCTTCAAGTTAGTGCAGTGGTGCGTTCTAAAGGTGGAATTTGTGGCAAATCTAGCTATGTGATTGTAACAAGAAGCAAGTTTGTTAAGGGTTGTCTTGTTTAGGTTTGTAAAGAGGGGAGGCATAGAAAAGAGTTGATAGTAGGTGTGTGCTGGCAATTGTAATTTTAGCATGAGGAGTGAGAAAGTGTTTTACTTTATAGAGAGAGCCAAGCTTTTATTGACGGTTTTGATGGTAAGATTGAAATGGGTGTCAAATTTAAGGAGTTTTCAATGGTAACACCTAATAGCTTTGTCCGCGGTTCTGGTGATATAGTGATTCCATTGTAGGACCTAATAGAGAAGTTGTGGAGAACACTCTTGTTAGTAGGTGAGAAAGTAAGTAGTTTTGTTTTGTTGGGGTTGAGAACTAGTTGTCGACTTGAGAACCATTTTTCTATTAGGTTGAAGGTGTCTTGGGTTGAAGCAGTGAGGTCTGCCAGGTTGGAGGCAGTGCTGATGATAGTCGAATCATCTGCATATTGAATGCATGTGGCATGGGGGGTGATTGTGGGCAGGTCATTAACAAATATGGTGAAGAGAAGAGGGCCAAGAATAGATCCTTGGGGAACTCCAAGTGTAACAGGTAGGCATGTAAATAATTTGTCCTGCCATAGAACAGCCTTTACTGAGTTTAAAACCTTTGAACCTTGAAGGCATATGCTGAGGTGCTAGTTCATTTTTTGGTTTTTACACATTGTTCCTGGTTTCTGATAAAGTTGCTTTTTTTGTGCCAAATGATGTTTTTCTAAATTTTGGATTGTGGAAGAGTTTATATTTGGTAAAAATCAGAAAAGTTGTGTTCGTAATAAATCATGTACTTTCTCCAAAAGTATGATCTGTTGTCATACATGCCTTGGACTCCTTTCATTTGGACTGTTGCAACTCTTTTATCTAAGTCTCTCAGAAATAGAGCTTAAATAGTTGCATTTGGTACAGAACTTTCAGTATGGTTAATTTTATCAGTACTTCAGACTACCAATATATCATTCTAGTTCCAGTGGTGGTGGTTGGTGACTTCAAATTAAAGGGGGGGGCTGCAGGAGACAGCTGAATGGGTGGGGGCCAATGAGAAGGAGTGTGTCCAATTAAAAAGGGGTGGAGCTATGCTCAAAACCACAACAACTGGAACTTTAATTAAATATGCTGCCCTGGGTGCCAAACCGTCATTACAAGAGTCCAATCAAGACAAAATAAAGTGTAGAAGAAAAAATATTTCAATGCATTGGCTACATGACAACTTATTTAATATCTAGATGGAAACACAAAGGTTGTGAGGCAAGAAAAAATAAATTACTTTTTAAATACATTACTGGAATACCAGTCAAAAGCAGTTCTAATTATAATTTATATTCAGCTTTAAAAATTACCAAGTAACATGCTGAACGTAGCAATCTCTGTGATACCCCCACATGTAAAAATGTTTCTTATCCAAAAAAGACCTGCTGCCTGACAACAACTATCTACTTGTTTCATGGGGAAGACATGATCAAAGTAAAAAATGAACAGCAACCAAGAAACAAGTTCAAGATAAATTGCTTAAAGGATTACTGCACAAGTTATGGACCACACATGATAGATTGGTATTCTGTTTAGTTTATGGGTAAAGTTTGCAAAGATGACTACAAGTCTCCAACAAATGTAATGAGCTTCTGAAAATACTGTAATCCTGTACTTTATTACAAATACTGTCGTATGCATTTCAATACCTAAGGCTTATATGTTATCTAGTTATGTACATATTCTCTGCATGGCAACAACAAAAAGGCTTTCAATGTTGGTAATTCTTTAACAATATGCTTATTAAAGCTTACTTGCATCTTACAATCTCCGACAAGCTTACCTGATGATAATTAAAGCATTGCTGCTTAAACACAGAGCAACAGGGCACTGCAACAGCATGCATTTTCAGAATAATAAGAAGCATAAATCAACAGTATAAAAATATGACAGAAAACCAGAAAATTCTGCAAATTCAAGGACAGATGAAAAGCCACAGTCGTACTTGCGGTCTACCTTGGATGGGGGAATACTCTGCACACTTACACTGCATAACTGCTCCTTGCCTTGCTCGGACACATCCAAAGCCCCTACAGTGGGGAGTGGGGTGCAACAAGTATGTCACAATTTGAAATGTCTCTGGCTGATGGTGATGGCTCGTACCTCTCAACCTCAGAGCAAGAAATCTGGACAAAGCCATACATAGAAGTGGGACACAGGCCAAAAATAAGAACAATTTTTAAATATTGTTCTTATAAACTTAGAAAGATAATAGACTAGTAGTAGGTCTTGCATTAGTATGAATTTTCTGAAGGGTATGAAATCTGAAACTCAAATGTCTGCCATTATTTTCCAACTTCAATTTTTAATGATTTGCCACTAATTTTCCAGAGAAACACAATTTTATGAAAAACGGACCAAAAATGTGATGCAAAAATATAAAATTGCCACACAATACAGCTGGGAACCTGTCAAAGAAGGGACACCTTTTTAATATTAGTACTGTTAACTTGAGCAGCTGACAAAATAAGAGCATCTACATGCATTCCTGAAATAAAAGTAATCTATAACTCTGATCGTTACAGTTATTTATAATTGTAAACCCTCCACATTTTCTTCCAAAATTGCCATTTTGCAGAAAGATTATTAGGGAGAGAGCAAACTTTTGAGCCAAAATTGGGGACAGTTGAGAAGTTTGGATATTCCTAATTCTATAAAGCAATTTATTTGCATGCACCTATCAACCTCTTAATGCAGGAAATCTGGACAAGGCCAAATATATTGGGGGAACATGCAAACAGTACTAAAAATTGCTCTTGCATAAACTCAAAACAGTTGATAGAATAACAGGTCATGTTTTAGCATGCATTTTTCTGAAGGTTATGATGTCAAACTCAATGTCTGTCATTATTTAGTGACTTCATTCCTAAATGATTTGCCAGAAAAACCACAAGTTTTATGAGGAACAAATCAAAAATAAGAAGCAAAAATCTGGACAGTTGAGAGGTATAGTTCAGCCGGGGCTGTCTTTGCATTTGCTGCCCTTCCCCCTTCACAAAATCATGGTCAAATGGAGCCTCCACCTGCAGCCATTCCAATGTCACATCCCTTGGTTATTTAGCCCCATTTACCATAAACACTGTAATGTGCATAATGCTTTTTTTCTGCAATGATTTCAATTTCATTTGAAAGTTTTATTTTGCATTTTACAGCACAAACACTAATAGGTATCTGCTAAACAAAGCAATGCAATCTCACAATGAAAATAGACTTACCATTAAAACTTATCTGCCCTTGAAACTCACATTCATTGAAACAGCATTGAAACCCACATTCAAAGAAAATGAATTTTGCCATTGACAGATAAAGAGTAACTTTGGGCTGTTTTCAAATCATAGGCCCCTTGAACATGAAACATACACGTGCTCTTTGATACACCTTCCTGATTGTATTAAATTATATTCCTTGTACAATACAATACAGTTGTTAGAGGGCATTTTAAATGTATTGTTTTGAACATTTTTCCAGTAAACAATGAAACAAAATGCATGCACCAGTAATGACAAACTGCCCAAGTCAGAACATTTCCATCATAAAAGCCTACTCAAACTTCTACAGTCCACCAGTATCAGTAAATATGCACAATCTCTGAAGAAGTAAATGTCATCTAAATTCCACATTAAAGAAATCTGTAACTAATGAAGAGGTTGCTGCTAGCAAACAACTTTATATGTCATTGTTTCATCTACAAATAAAGTGCCTGTTGCCCTTGAGGAATAAATTGCCTATGTTGCATTAAAAATGATAAGCTAGTAATATCACAGTAGGGAATGGATAGCAAACTGATAACAGGTTCATAGTTACTAGGTATCTTCACCAAAAAGGACTGCAGCATCCACCCCTTTACAACACAATATAGTATGAGCAATGCATCTACCTACTGTAGGAGTAGAACCCTCAGCCTTCTTCATCAAAAGCAAGTACACCACCTGTTACGCTATTAACAACACAAGCTGACTCAGCATAAGCAGCACTAAACTTTTGTTCCCTTGCAGCTCTCAGATCCTTGTAAAATCTACTTAACACTCAGCTGTATATCTAAATTTTGCAGCACAAGAATTCTGGGAAAAAGCCAAAATTTATTTGGGGGGGAGGCAAAAGCCCAAAAACCAGGGACACATTTTAAACATTGCTTGTATAATGTTGGAAAGTTGCTAGAATAAAATGCTGTGTTACCACCATACATTTCACTGCCAAGTCTTAAACCTATGACCCTGTGAAAAACAATCAGAGCAGCATACCACTATGCCAAAGCAGATGTTTTGTGAAAGAGAGGAAGACACACTTAAATGGCTACCATTTAGTGAATTCAGTTTTCAACATAGCTGTCAACCTCTTAGCACAAAACAAACCTGAGCAAAGCCAATAATGGGGGAATACAGCCCCCAAACATATTCAGCAAATTCAGTTCTCACCATAGCTCTCAACATTAGCACAAAAAACCTGGTCGAAGCCAATAATGGGGGGATACAGTCCCAAAAACAGGGACAAATTTCAAATACCTATGTTATAAACTTAGAAAATTGCTAGAATAAAAGGTTTTGTGTTACCATGTACTTCCTGAAAAATATGAAGTCTGAAATTCAAATGCCTGTTATTTTTATTTATTTAACATTTGTTAACCAGGAAAGCCTGACTTGGAACAAAAGCCAATTTTCAGCAGATGCCCAGGGAGAAACACTGCAGACACATGTCTTCATATGATGGGAGGACATGCAGACTCCAGACACAAGGCACCCAAGCTAAGAATCAAACCAGAGAACCTGTAGCTATCAGGCAACAATGCTACCAGTGCACCACTGCATTACTGACTGTGCAATGAAAAACAAACCTACAGAAACCACAGATTTTATGAGGAACAGAACAAATATGAGGCAAAAATCTGCAAACTTTTTTTACAAATGGTGGTGGGTAGGGAATTCAGGCCCTTGCCACTTGCATATAAGGTACAGAGTTCAAGCCTGAGGTATTCTCTACCCACTAACATGTGTTTTCTAGCCACCAGTATATAGCAACTGGGGAATTACACACACACACACACACACACACACACACACACACACACACACACACACACACACACACACACACACACCTATCTTACCTGAATTAGTTCAGCCGTCTCGGTTCCCAACATCCACATAATAAATGCACTCTCAGTCTCCTCCTCAGCCCGCCCAAGCTAATGGCTGAGTTTCGGTCCTCCTGGTAGGTTTCTCAGCTTGCCGACGATGCTGGTTTCCTGCAAGAGTAGGCTGGAAGCCTCAGCCTGTGGACGATGCAGTCCGGTGTTGTTCTGTTCTGCAGTCGTCATCACCACACAGACATTTGGGCTGCAGGGCAGAGATGCTGTTCTTCCTTATCCAGACTGCCTGGCAGAGCAGTCTGGAGTTGTGAGACAGAGTACCAGGAACTCCAAGCACGCATGTGTGGAGTTCTGGGACTCATTCATTTTATTTTCTGTTTTGTTTTATTCCCCTTTTCTTCTTTGTTTCTAGGTGGGGGGAGCTTCAGTCCTGCAGTCCTATAGCACGAGCCGCCCCTGTCTAGTTCTACAGAGTCTATAATGGTTGCTTATTCATTCATGTATCACTCTTGTGTTCTTGTTCTGGTTGTATTGGCCCCTCAAAACATTGTTCTCCTTACCTGAAGAAGCTCCTAGTCCTATACACCCCTATTCAACCTTTGTGTTTGCCTCCCTTGGTGTTGTTGAAGGATAATGAAGTAATTACAAATGTCATGTGCCTGCTGCTTTTACTGTAAAGCCCCTCATTCTAGAACTCTCTACTATAGGATGAGAGAGTCCCAAGGGTAGTTTTCAAGAGGTCCTTAAAAGTCTACATTTCTATTTGTAACTATCCCAGACATCATGAACATTAAATATTGTTCTATGTTATGGGGTTTATTCATACTGTTTTTATAATGCTGGTGCATTCTTTCCAAGCACCTTAATAAACTGGAGTTGGAATATATGCAATTGCTAGTTCTGATGTAATGGCAATTTACTGTTCATTTCTATTCTGGACATGTAGACTGTACCTGATCAGAACTCATATACCCACCCATAATGTAAAATGAATAAAGTGCACTATACCAAACAATGACAGTGAAATGGCTGTGTAGGCTTATGCATGGGGCACAGTATTTCAGGACAATTTTACAGTTCTTGATAAAACCTTTAGGAAGTCATCTTTGGAAATGCAGATATACAATGCACACATAGAAGCCATTTTACCCTTAGAGATATCCTGCATCTCAGTCTTGACTTTGATCATAGCCCACTGCCCTCCCCTGTACATGGGGTTCAGACTGTTGCATTTTCCAAAGACAGAAATGTGACCTTGTCTGGTGAGACATCGCTGTGACTTATAATGCAAAGAAGTATAGCACAGATACATTCAGACATGCGATACATTCAGCTTCATAAGAAGTTCTATAATAATTTTTAATAGAAAATAAGTACAACTACAGACTGTGATAGTGAAATGACTAAACTTTCAGCAAATGATACTTGGAAGTACATCTACACAATACATCTATGATTGCCATTCTACCCATTGCTGATTTTATAGTTGAATAGTCTGTTTGTACTGTGTAGTGGTCAGAGGCCATCAGAACACAGAACCCAGTTTCCATGCAGAGACATCATTGTCTGCTACTCTGTCCAATTTACAAAGGTAAACTGTTACAGATCCCAGTTATGCTGCATGTATTAAATATGGCTGTCAATGCTGTTTTTAATTTTAGAATTAGGATGGTATAATGTTTTACCTCTAGAAATCTTTGTAGATTCCATCATTTCAACATTTAGCAAAAGTTGGGTCTCTTCTTCAAGTAGACCACAATATGCTAAACATAGTCTACCATGTAGCCAATTTTAACTGATTGAACTAAAAGTCAGTTCACAGTAAGTCAATTTCTTAATAGTTAAGTATTCTTTTAAAAGTACTTTTGAAAATGTTCTAGTAGTTATAGATCACTTTGAGTATAAAACCTAATAGACACTGATCTATAATTAAAATATGTTAATAATATACCCAAAGCAAGCGCAACCTTTGCCTTAACAATGTAAGCATTGTCCTAAACTGTAAGAATTCACATAGACTCCTATGTCCCTATATTCAAAAATGTATTCAACAGTAGTGACTTTTAGCTTTAGATTACAGTTAGGCCTAAAGGTGCTAGATACATAATGTCACTTTTAGATGAGTTAATATGTAGGTCGTGTTTATTTAATGTTTCAAATATATCAGGAACATATGAATTGAATGCTATGCGATCAGATGGAGAGAATATTAATCCATCAGTTTTGATGTCTGCTTACTTAGATACCCAGTAGGTGGTATTACTGGACAACACTGAAAGCACATAAGATAGGGTCCAGTATTAAGATCTGTGAAAGCATTCAACCAGCTGGATAAGTGGTCATCCAACTTAATATGTTAATATGTATTTTATAACCAATATTTTACTCAGTCAATAATGTAAGAATTGATGTTCTGTTTTATTGAGGAATTTACTACTACAACATGAGGAATATTATCAAAAGCCTTTGATAGGTCCAAATATAGCACATCTGCACTAATGCCATTATTAAGTGCTACACTGATTGTATCATAATCAGCTTTAACAAATCGGGTACATTTATTTTTAGTTTTAATTAATTTTTTTTGTAATTTTTTTAAATCCACTATGGCTAAATCATTACCATTGTTTAATAGTGGTAGTAAACACCTCTCAAAAACATTTCCCTATTAAGGAAGTGAACCAAATTATGTTTTACTATTAAGTATTATAACTCTGGCATTCTTATATATTGGTGTAATAAAATGCTGGCCTCCATGTAACTGGCACTACAAATGTTAATAAGAATTCTATTAAATAATGTATTTAACCACCATATTAGAGAGCTCATAAGACTGTTAATAAAACATTGTGGTATTAAATCCCGTCCAGCAGAGCTGTTATTTTTAAAACTTGACAAGGCAAATCTAAAGATTTCTTCAGGAAGTAAGGGACATATCCTCCTTATCCACTGCTTTAATTTTTCATTCTGACATTTGCTTTGAGTGAGTAATTAACCCTCACTCTTATAATATGCCAATGCAGTTAAATGCTACATGATATTGTATTTCTTATTTTAATGATTGTATAAGTGCACAATTCTGCACATCATGTCTATTAATATTTGTATTAATCTGTGTATTGTAATTTTTACCTGTGCATTTTTCTGTTCTTTCATTTATGGAGCATTTTTCCCCCAGGCCTCCACTGAAGATGGATAAAATTATCCAGTTGGATTTTCCTGGTAAACAAATGTCAATAAATAACTAAGTACTAAGACTTGTTGATGGCAAAATTTTACTTAGACACAAATCCAGCTTACTCAGTTTGCTGATAAATGTGACAAACGGGGTATTCAGTAAGTCATTTACTCCAGCATGAAAAATAATGATGATAAATGACCATTTTTCCTTTACTGTTTTCCCCAGGGCTTCATAAATTTCTTTAATTTTGACCCACTAAGACTGGAAATGGTGACCTTTTGCTGGTGTATGTTTGGTACTGGCCATATTGTTTTCATAGGCATGGAATTCCCAAACAGAAAGCATCCCTCTATGGTCTGCCAACAGAAACTGGAGAGGGAGAAACATTTATGTCTAAGTTTGTTAAATAATGAGAGATTGCTCCCAATAGCTCCTCTTTTAAATTTCTGCTTAGTAGCTGGGTGTGGAGGACAATCTGGCTACTAAATAAATGGGGTATCTATCAGCAGACTGAAGACGCATGTTTTCAAATGCATCTTGGTCGAACTGACAAAACTGAAACTGCAAAATATTGAAGCGGCATGTAAGCGAATTCTTTCCCTGGGAAAGAATTTGCTCAGCTGCTTCGGTACTCTGCCGTTTTTGGCACTGTAGTGCGGTCTCAGAGTTGGTATATTTTGGTCTCATGTTTTAATGTGCTTTCTTTTCTTTCTTTTTGTTTTTTGGAACAGCGATTTTTTTTCCCTTGAAAAAAGTCGCTGTTCTGACAGTTCGGTTTTGTAAGCTTTTGCTTATATGGGGTCGATTAATCACTGTTCGCTTACCTAAGCTTTCGGTGATCTAATATAGACCCAATAAATGCATAGCCCTTTTCTCATTTCTACTGACATCAGTATTTGAAGGGAATTGGTCAGGAAACTGTGTGCATGTACTGCTCACTGAATGGTATTTGTGTTACTAGGGATAATACATTAAAAGATGCATCTATTCAGTGTAACACTGATCTGGAACAGTCATTGAACAGTTATGTTACACATTTGCTTAGTTACATGACAAGAATTCTACATTCTATGTTTATGCCATTTATTGTTATTTCATTTCCCTTTTCTGGTGAATCTTTCTGGCCCACTGCTTTTCAAACCCATCAATCTGGAACTCCAAGACTTCCAAAATAATGCATTTATTATACATTATTTTATCAATATTTGAGAACAAATATCTATGTAAACAATAATATACTGCATTTGTATCAATGAAACATGGCAGCTTTATCTACTAAAGACTGGATCCACATCCGAGCAAGACAATCTATTGCTATGACAGATTATATAAACAGACAAAAAATATGTTTTAAACACAAGCAAAAAAATAAAGCAGTAGTTTAACCTACATATGACACCAAATATTTTTTAATGACATCAGTGGTAAAGAAACAAGCATATTAATATAGTGCACTCCCCCACAGTTCGTGCTGCTGCCACAGTTTAGGGTCTTAGCATCTTTACATCATGGCCATAGTGCACAACTGCTTATGCTCACATCCTATCACACCAGCAGTCACAAAAGGACTATTACAAGCCCCTGAGTAGTACTCCAACTGCAGCCTGGTGTGCTGAGGCAATAAAAGAAAATATAAGAGACAAAATTACAACATTAAAATAATAGTGTCTCACTTGTTAGGAATACTAGTGTCATACTAGTGTTCACACACACACACACACACACACACACACACACACACACACACACACACACACACACACACACACACACACACACACACACACACACTGAAAGCATTGTTTGATGTCAGATTTCTTTGTAAAGGCATCGATTCATACCAGTGGTGACATATGTAGTATTATATCCCCAAACAGCATTCTTACCAGAGCCTGTACTAAAATCAGGCAATAAACCAAAAATAATGGAAAAAAAATAAAAGCACTTTCATCATGGCCTCTATTTTGACCATATCATGTTGCTTCCTCAGCACATAGGCCGTAATATACTTGCAGGGCAGACAATGTCGGTAGAACCAAACCAGGCTCCCTCATGAAGTGTCAGCACTCGAAATACAAAGTGCTGACATGCTCCCCCCCCAACAAATATACAGAAAATGATTGCTCTTCTCCTTCAAACTTTTCTTTTGCAAGGGTGGTGAGCCCCCACCCCCCCCTCCATCTACTTTCTTTAGTACATTTTAGGATTGCACTACTCAAATGCTCTGATAATTTAGCTATTGATAATTATAAGAAGTAATATATAAATAATAACCAGGATTGCAGCTAGATGAATCAGTTGACCTAATTCACAGAGTACTTTGGGAGTACCAGCTACAGAGCACATATCTTCCTGATATGCTGCAAACAAATCAGACAACGATTATCCATCCAGCATGAAGCAGAACAAAGCCATTACATTTATCAAAAACAGCAGAAAATCAAAGTCTTTTTGCTACTTTGATATGAGACATTACTGATCCTATAATTCTGTCTGGGTCCCCTGATGAATCAGAAATGTCTGCTGTCCATTATGTTTTTCCAGCCTGAATTTGTGTTACTCATGAAAATAAATACTAGAGGAGCTCAGTTCTACAAAGCAGAAAAAGGAATAGCTGAACAGTACCAAAAATGGTAATCCTAAAGAAAACTGCACCATGCTTTGGGCCTACAATTAACATTTCCTAGATTCTATATCAAAAACTGTTACTTTTTCTTCTGATGCCAATATCCAAAGCTGGCAGTATATTTTCTGTGATTCAAACGTTGATAGCTGTATACTAGGCTAATGACCACTAGGGCCCTTATAAAGCCTAGCTGTGCAACCCAAATGTGACCCCCAAACTTGAGTTATATATTGATGATACTCAGTCTCAAGGTATCCCGAACCAATGTGTTATATTACTATCATACCAGCCAAAACTCAACTGACTGTGAAATTAGTTAACCTCCCTAGATTCTCCTTTCTACCTGCCTCATTAAACACCATGTAAACAAACCCTTGTACCACTTAGGGTAAAAAAGTGCAGGACGTTTTTACCAGGTATCCTAACCTGTATATGTGTACACAGATCTGGATTATAATTGATGAATACATGTTCGTTTTAATGTACTTTGTGCTGTGTTACTACCACCCTTGCTAGATGCTTACTGGCATTAGTAAGTGCTTTCATCTGAGACTATCATTGTTACGACCTGCCCTTTAGAGTCTAGCCCCCCCCACACACACACTATATGCAAGCTCTGAGATTTTTTTATATACATTGCCATTATCACTTCTATTTTTGTTAAGTGTTCCTACTAGTACTGATCCAAGACAAGTCTATAATGTGGAAGGCTTACTTTCCCACAGGTTGAACTGGTTTCTGTGTTGAGATCTGTACCTGTGTTCCTACAGATGTAAGCCTGCACTGTAGAATTATTACATTTCCATAGGCTGTATAATTATTTGTTCTAACCTCTGCCACTGTTAAGTGCTCATACAGTGGAGTGCTCACATTCCCAGATGATGTAGAAGTGTTTTCATTATGACCTCTGCCCTTGCTAGGACATCTTTTCCCGTTGGTGCAAACCTATATACAATGAAATGCTGCATAAATGGATGCCAATGTGTTCAGTCTGGAGGAAGACTGATAAGAGACTAACACAAGATTGTGTAATATTTATTGTCCCTTTCTGATGGTCAGCTGTTTGTTATACGCTGTGAAATTTGGTGTGTTATTAAGGAAGTAATTTCCTGCTGTAAATACTAAGCTGTTGACTCTAGATGTGGATGTCTAATGCAAACAGTAGTGGGGCTGCAACAGGATTGTGTAACTTTTGTTGTCTCTGTGTCTGTAATATCAAAGAATGTATCACACTTTACAAGCATTGACTTACTATTACACAAGTAAATAATTACTTCAAGTACTAAACTATTAACCTTTGCTACAGACACGCAGTGCAAATAGTAACAATCCTCAAACAAGCTTATGCAATTTCTGCTACTTATTCATGGGTTGTTGATCAGGGTAACCTACTGACCCATGGATGGGCATTTTTAGTACACAGCCACTGGTCTCTTTGATCTTTGATATATCAAATGCAAATAGGTGTATTTTAGGCAAGTAATATACAGCTCAAAAATATATATGTGGAGACTGCCTTATAGTTAGGAAATGTCACCATTTCCTAAGACACACGATGCTGCTCAGTTTCATGAAACAAAGCCTCTTGACTAAATGCATTATGGACACTTTATGACTACTTATACTTCCTTGAGAGGCTTCACAGGCCTAGAAATTGTGCCTTGGCTGTTTGTATCACTGTTAATGGCCATATTTTACAATTAGGGTTTCAGTTTATTGTGTCAGATTGTAGATTTTTACTAGGGAAGGAGGCAGGCAGACTCCATCAGTACATTTTATGATGTTGAGGTAATACCTGCACTTTTGGATTAATTACCTGTTTCTGCTACCCATTACTTTCCTATGATAAAGAAATTTGCACCTAGATTTGGTTCCTCACTTTGCTTTTTAGGTGCTAGTGTTTAGGAGATGATACTTACCTAGGTGTTGTTTCCTTCCCCATTCTTTTAGTTGAGATGATAAATATTTTTTCTCTTTCTCCATTTCAGTGCATCATCACTGGGGGACATTGATGTTGGATGATAGGTTGCCTTAAATGTTACCATCCAGATGTAAGTTTGCTTATTGTAGGGGCAAAACTATAGGAAATTATTTGAACCATTATAAAAGGAATGTCTTTAAGGGTGGTAGCAAACAATTTTCCCTGGAAGGGAAACCATTGGTTAGGTGCTTCCCCTGTGGGAATTGTTCGGCATGTGAATTTGTGGTAAAAACTAAAGAATTTTCTTCAGTTAACACCTCTTGTGTTTTTGATATTCGGTGTTTTGATAATTGTTTATCAGATGGGTAATATATTTGGTAGAATGTTCTTGTAAAGCATTTTATGTGGGACAAACTTCAAGACAATTTAAATATTTGGTCTATAAACATTTGAGTGAAATAAACGTATGACTAATGCTTTATATATAGATTTACAATGTTGTGTCTTTCAGCTTATCCTGGTTAGGGGTCACCACAGCAGAACTCCGGTCCGCTAATGTTTGGTAGTGGATTTTTACATGCCAAGTTACCAGCTCTGACGCACAACCTTCAAAGAAGGCACGCCCATTCACGCATGCCTCCACACAGAAGATGCTCTAGCTGAGAATCGAACGCGAAAACGTCTTGCTGTGAGGCGACAATGCTACCGCAGCACCACTACCGTGGGTTATATATAGATTTACAATAATTGACCAAATAAATATTAGTAGTTATAATAAAATAGGGTGGCATACTTTGTTGAATAAGAAATTACATAATTGGATTATTAAACTTGGGGCATTGTTTCCACCTGGTCTCAATGATATGTATTAATTGTTTTATTGGAGTGGGTTTATATGTAATGTATTGAAGGTTATTATGTATTGGTTTAACCAGCACTGAGGAAGGCTTTGCCGAAACCCTATGCTGGTGTGGATTATTTGTATTGCAACATTTCCTTAATTAAAAGTTTTACACTGCTGTTTGGTTGTTATTTTTCCTTTGAGGATTTAATTTTTGGCCGTGCACAGTTGCCGTACTTGTGTGCTCATTGGATTGTGTATCTTTCTCCATTTTAACCATCATTCTGACGTCTTCATTCTTCCCTTGTTACTCACTTGTTTTTATGCTTTGTGTTCTTTATTGTTTACCCTTGGACACCCCTGGTCTACTCTCAGCACTGCTGTCTTTTGAATTCCCTTCTGCTTCTACTTTTATAAAGTATGTCTTCCTGTTGTATGTAGCCAGCGCAACCTGTTCATGATGTTGTGTCCTAATTTACTGATGAAGCCACGTCCACCACCCTCCTTGAACTAACAAGCCATTGCTGGCAAGAGTAATTTTTGATTTATTACTTGGGTAATTTAATCTTGCACCTTTTCAGCCTTGAATCTAGTAATAAGGACTAGGTAAATACAGTTTATGTACAGTTTACTGTAGCCAATCAGCAGCATATTTTAGTGTCAGAAAAAAATCAAATACTCAGAGAAAAAAGAGGTAGAGACAGGGACAACATGCAAACTCCATACAATCAGTGTTCAGAGATTGGGAACAAACTAAAATACCTGAAGCCATGAGATAAAAATCTTTTGATAGACCCACTACATTGTTATACTGCACAGTCAATGGCCTCCTCAAATGTCAGGTCTTTCCTTACATTAAGCACCCTACAAGAAAAGATAAGTTTAATTCCTACTAGTTAATCTGTTTTCGTATGCTGACTGCCTATTTGCAGTCATTCTTGACCCATCATATCATTTAATTTACATCACTGATTAGAATCTTCCTATCACATTTTTCTGTGAGCTTATCAAGTTAAGTTTATACATTGCTTTTTTGTTTTTCTCATTACCATAGTCCCACACTATTTCCTGGGTAAATGAACTCAGAAGCTGGCTATTATCTAAGGTGTACTGCAGTCCCTTTCAAAACCATCATGAGATGGGGTCATCAAGTCATGTTCTATGACACCATATATTTTCTTGGCTCTTTACTAATATATCTCAAGAGACAATCATACTTCTGTGAGTTAATCATTGATTGGCAGTCTATAATCCCAAAAAACAAAAATCACTTAAAACATACAGAGTAAAATGATGCACTAGGCTACCAGGACTGTAAATGCTGTTTAGGCACTCCTCCTGGTTTGAATAACTGTTTAAGTAGTAAATTAATTATTAATGTATGAGCTGAAGGGAATTTTCATTAGTTAGTTATTCACAGGAGAAGGTATTTTTAACATGTTTATTGAATTATCACTAAAGACATAGGCAAACATACATTTAATATATAAAAGAAAACAATCTATGTTAACATGTTAACAAACTTTATACATCAACTACATTCTTTTATACAATTATCATATTAACTAGCACCTACTCAGATACTGACACTAAAACACCATTATGTTACTCTCTAACAAATGTCTATACTATTCTTTCACTCTAAATCATTATATCTCCTCTTTTCCTTGCCTTCTCACTTAATCCTTATTACCTACCACCTAACTATGTTGTTTTACCTGCCAATATCCAACTTAATAGACTGAAAGTGTACACATTCCAACTTGAACGCAACTTCTAGACACAAAAAAATAACCCTAACATTTCACTCTGACCTCTTTTTACTTCTGTTTTTGTTGTGCAATGCTATAACTGGAAAAATCTGTACATTCTATGTTGTTGTTGTTTTTTGGCTTTTCCCGATTAGGGGTCGCCACAGTGGAACTCTAGTCCGTTAATGATTGGCAGTAGATTATGACGAACGCCGAGGTGCCAGCTCAATGTTCAACCTTCAACGAAGGCATGCCCATTTACGCATGTCTTTCGAGCACCTACCCAACCGTGGGGAGGACATACAGACTCCACACAGAAGGTACTCCCCACACTCCAGCCGAGAATCGAACGGGAGAACCTCTTGCTGTGAGGCAACAATGCTACCACTGCACCACAGTGGATCAACGATTGTATTTTTAAACTTCATAACTATGTAACCATGTTAAATTTTGTGTTCACCAATGAAAATTTGCATGCTATGTTTAAATCTTATACTTGCTTGTTATTTGATCTGTGGAGCTTATTTTCCTGGGCCACTGCTGAAAATGGAAATGTATCCAGTCAGACTCTCTTGGTCAACAAATGTAAAATAAAATAAATAAATAAAATATGTCATCAGTCCAGCATTACATTACATAAATTGCTAAACCAAAACTGGAAACATGAACACAAACTTCGAAACACAAAAGTCTTCTCAACTGACCAGAAATCCACTTTATTGTAGAACACAAAAGTACTGAAAACTGAATAAGATTAAGCGCTTTTCGTTTAACACTTTGGCTAAATTTCTTTAGATAAACATCAGCTAAAATTACATGCTTATAAAACACTGCTCATTAAGCTTAATTAGACAAGTGCTTAAAATCAGTTAACTTTGTAAATCACTGTGGGTGTCGTTTTACAGAGAACCAAGTACCTAGTTTAAACCTCAGCTAAATGTGCTTCATTCCTACTATCTGCAGGTAACCTAACCGGGAAAAGCCGAAAGAAGAAGAAGAAGAAAAAGAAGAAGAGGTGTTGATGAAGAGGTGTTGGCTGAAAATATCTTTTGTCAAACTAAAATAGACCCCCAAAATCCCACTCCTTATTTCTTGAACCCCCCACTTCATCATCATCGTCCATTTTCAGTTTGAATTATTGCTTTCTGATTCTATTATGTATTTGAGCCTTAATGGTGTAGCTGTAAAATATCCCTTCAAATAAGGTAATCTTAAACCACCTTGTTCTATTGGAAGGATAAACTTATCCAACTTGACTCTTGCCCTCTTCCCTTCCCAGATAAAATCCTTTAACTATTTATTAATTACTGTCCACAACTTCACTTCTTGTTAATAAAAATGTGCCTGGCTTGTATATAAATTTGAAGGGACTAAAAACATTTTTACTGTTTTGTATGTTGCTGTCCACATCCATAAACAAGAGCTTCCAGTTTCTCAGTTTTTGTATTATCTTTTGTTTAGTTTTTTTCCATATATCCTTAGGAGCCATAACAGAATCCTTTTTAACCGATACTCCTAAATGCTTCATTTTACTGTGTCCCCATATATATGGGTATTGTTAAACCAATTCATATGTGGGCACATAGTTTACAGCTATAGCGTTTGTTTTGTCTTCATAAATTTTATATCCCGAAAAAACTTGAAATAGTTTCAGTAAAGGGGGAGGTAGTTTGATATTTAAATTAAAGTGTGAATGATCTTTTAATTACTTCTAAAGAAGTCTGGTAAAGTAAAGGACAAAAGTGCTATGCTAAAATTATTCCTCGTGGTCTGGAGCATCCATTTTCAGTGTGGTGTTTATTTTATTTGTCTATAAACTTTGACAACCCCTCTAATGCCATAAATCTATATGGCATGCAAATTATTTGAGCTCCAATGAGGTACAATAAAAATAGCAAAAGAGAAGCAACTCCTGATTGGATTCTTATATTCTTTACCAACAAAGACATTTCATCTGGTATACCACTTGATAACTTCCCATCGGTAGTGAACCAATTATTCAGTTGTTTTGCTTTCCATAAAGGAATTTTCATTAAAGGAAATGTTCACCTTCTCCTACAGTTTAATTCAACTCTTGGATTTTATTTTCCTCTGCATCATGGTAATATCATTGTTTACATACCAGAAACCTGTCTGTATTTTATAAAACATTAATTTCCTTGCTTTGGAAGCAAGGAAAAGCTCATTTGCTTTTTTTAAGCTAAACTTCTCACATACTTTGCAGAGGAATTTGTCTCAACCAGCATGACATAACCACAGACACAGGGAAATTTGTCATTCGCCCTGCCAGGTACTGCACGCAATGTTTGGTAGGGGAATTAATGCTGCTGATGTCTGTAGCTGGTATTTGAAAAAAAAAGTGCTCTAAAATTGTTTTCCATTGCCTTGATTGCAGACAGGAAAAGAAACTGTGTCAGTACATCTAGTTGATAGCGTTACCACCTGTATCTTTTTTTGTATAACAATTCTGATTTGGGCAGCTCTGTCTGGGGGAAGAATGTTAAATTGCAAATGTCTTTTTGCATGTTCTTTGTATAGTGATCCACCTGTAAGCAGTATTTTCTGTATTTTCTGTAACTGCAACAGTTTTATAGAAAGTAGCATTAGCCTTGTATATAGAACTACTGATTTGTCATGCTTAGGGATTATGGTTTTGAAGAAGTGTCCATATGCTACAGTATATCAAATCAAGTGGTAAAAATGCATCACAGGTGGGAAAATGTAAGGTATAAAGGTATTTGTGCCTCAGTGTAAAAAATATCATAATAGAACAGATACATGTACTTTTTTAATGTGTTTTTAAAATACTTTTGAGCAAGAATATTAGCAGCACATTTCTCCATCATTTAGGATAACAAGAAAAATAACAGTCTTCCTACTGTTGCTGCAGACACCGTTGAGTAGCAGAACAAGTCCTTTGAAGTGCAAACAGCTCTTGGATTGCAGTGCCAGCTTTAATGCCTCACGAGCCCTCCAAAACACCAACCATCACATCCCACACATAGAAATACAAACCATACACCCACCTTCGTGGAGAGTCTCAATAAAAACTTACCCAAACAACAGAGACCCCCGAGACAAAAACACACTCCACCACCACAACACAGCATCAACCTCAGAACACATAGCTCACCACCACAGTCTGCACCTCAACCTAAGTCCATAAGGCAAAACACTTTGCCCAATGTACTAATCATGGGAGACTTATTTGTGAGGCACACTGATGTCCCACTCACTGGGTTGAACAAGGAGTAGGTGACAGTCAGTTGTCTTTCAGGTGCCAGCATCTGCCACATAACACATTAACTCAGATCACTCCACAACAAGTACAAATATGACTCAGTCATTGTCCATGTGGGTGTGAATGACCTGAGACCTACCTCCCTAGACTACATGAAAAGAGATGTGATGGAACTCTCAGATTATGAGGCTCACTATTTAGCAAAAAAAAAAGATTATGAGGCTCAGGCAGGTACGACCCTAGCCCTGAGCAGTATTCTACCGTCACCCAGAGTGATCCTACAGTACGAGCAGAAAATGATTGACTTCAACAATTGGCTAAGTTTCTGGTGTCATTCTAAGGGGATCTGGTATCTGTCTGCCTGGGATGACATGATCGACAGACCTCGATGCTTTGCCAGAGATGGCCTGCATCTGTCACCCCTGAGATTCCGGGTACTGGCTAAGGCTCTTGCCACCCATATAGTGGCTGTTTTAGGCAGTGTTCCAAAGACCAAAATTCCACCATAACAGCTACAAAAAAATGCAGTCTGAGGGTCATTCTGCTCAATGCTAGATGTCTAAATCTCAAGATGCACTCGCTTGAAGCTCTCCTCAAAATGGAGAATGTCGACATCTGTGCTGTAATGAAGACCTGGTTTAAAGAGGCAGAAAGCACCCCTATGCTCCCAAGCTACAACTCATTCCATACCTTTCAGCCCCAGAATACAGCCGGAAGCTCCAAAGGTGGTGGTGTCTCCATATTCTTAAAGGATACACACACCTCTAGACTGGTAGCCCAGCATAATGCATCCCAGATACTTCGGGTACAACTAACACTGGGTAAGACATCAATACAAGTCATAGCCTGCTACAGAACCCAAACATGTCCCTAGACTCTCACCCCAAGTTTCTAAGTACTCTGGAGTCTATCAAGGTCCAACCCAATACTCTCATACTGGGTGACTCAATGACCCTTCCATCAACTTGGTAAACTATTCAAGTACCAAAGTCCAGGCCCAACGCTTTCTGGAATTTATCAATTCCAATGCCCTGGACCAGTTCATTCTGACCCCACTAGAGGAAGCAACATCCTCAACCTGGTTATAACCAACACGGAAGACCATTGCTCCCCATCTATAGTCAATTCCTCTCTGGTAAAATCCGACCACAAACTGATCACCATGAAAATCTCCATCTCACCTACAACCCTTGCTAAGCTGACCACCCTGAAAAACTTCTCTAAAGCTAACTTTGGGCTCCTAAAAACAGAGGTGGCTAACATCTTGGTACCCATGACAATGGAAAATAGCTGCATGACTGCAGAATCATACACCAGTGCACTGCCATAACCACAGACAGAGGAAAATCTGTCATTTGCCCTGCCAGGTACTGCATGGAATGTTTGACAGGCAATTAATTCTGCTGATGTCTGTAGCTGCTATTAGAAAAAAAGTAGTGCTCTAAAATTGTTTTCCATTGCCTTGATTGCAGATAGGAAAAAAAAACTGTATCAGTGCATCTAGTTGATAGCATTACCAACTGTATCTTTTTTGTATAGCAATTCTGATTTGGGCAGCTCTGTCTGGGGGAGGAATGTTAAATGGCAAATGTCTTTTTGCACGTTCTTTGTATAATGTACATAAATGCTGGACCTTGCCATATCAAATAGAACTAAGATGCTCTCCTCCAAAAAAGGAAGCCAATCTGGTGGTCCCCAGCCATCAGTAAACTCTACAGCAGGAGGAAGAAAATGTTGCAGAAAAAAATAAAGTCCCAAGACTGGAAAACCTCCCTTATCAGTTTCAACAAAAAGCTGAGATCCCTTATCAAATCCTCTAAAACCAACTATCTGGACAGAATTGTGGCTGACACCAAAAGCAACCACAAAGCCAACGATAGCTATATCAAAAACCTCCAAGGCAATACCCAGATTTTCTCTGAGTTATTGCACAATGGCACCTCCTATACTGAGCCAATAGATATAGCCAACATACTGGATGACAGATTCAGTGCCAACTTTACCCCCCCCCCCCCCAGGGCCCTATCACAATACCATAAGAAAGCCTGGTACCCCCCATTTCTTTGGCACAGGTAAAAGCTGCATTGTCCAAAGCCAAGAATACAGTATCCATGGGACCTGATAATATCCCTGGCTGCATCCTACATGAGCTGCAAAATGAACTGACACCACATCTGTGTGCCCTGCTCAATCATAGCCTTACCTCAGGCTATGTCCCTAATGAATGGCACACTGCTACTGTTATCTCACTCCATAAAGGGGGAGGCATTACAGACCCTGGGAACTATCACCACCGATGAGTCTCGTATGCAAAGCTATGGAGCGCTTTGTCATGGTCCTGCTTAACAAAGATATAAGCAATCTCCAAACTCTTGACCCCACACAGTTTGGCTTTGTCAATGGGAGATTCTGCCTGCTGAAACTGGTTGACTTCTTTGAGGCCATTACCAAGGTTGTGGATGTGGGTAAGGCAGAGCATACAGCCTACCTTGACCTGGACAAGGGCTTTGATACCATTCCCTATTCAGGTATCATTGATAAACTCACCAAACTAGGCATCAATCCTTACATCACTAGCAGGGTTGGAAATTGGCTCACAGACAGGACCCACAAAGTGAAAGTTGTGGATTCCAAGTCAGACTGCTGACCAGTCACAAGTGGAGTCCCACAGGGCTCGGTCCTGGGCCCTCTCCTGTTTGGCATCTACTTCTCAGATGTACAGGCCAACACAGAAGGAATCTGGCTGAACAAGTTTGCTGATGAATGCAAGCTAGGAGTCATTATCAACTCCTCAAGTAATGCAGACATCCTACAAAAGGGCCTCTCTGAGACCAATGACTAGTATCGGAACCATGGCCTAAAGCTTAACGCCAAAAAATGTGTTATCATCCCCTTTGGAAAAAACTCAGTTCCCATGAATTACCATGTTGATGGGAACCCACTGAACACTGAAGTTACCATAAGAGATCTGGGCACCCAGGTCAACAGCCACCTCACCTTCAACCAACACATTGCCACTGTAGTCAGAAAGTCCTTCTATGTGACACATCTTATAACCAAAGGTTTCACAGCCAAGAAGAAAGAGGTCATCATCCCTCTCTACTCATACCTCATTAGACCAGTCATTGAATATAATTCTCCGTTTGGCATGTACCTGACCAGACACCTACAACAGCTGGAGAGGCCATAAAAGTACCATACAAAAAAGATCCTCAGCCTTAAACACATGTCCTACATGGATGGACTCAAGAAACTTCAGCTGTTCTCAGTCTTTTGTCATCTACTTAGAGGTGATCTCTGCTTGACTTACAAAGCCATGTCTGCCCAGCCCTACTTGAAATGCTCCACTTAAGGAAATCCCAATCCCCCCATGCAACACGCTCCAGAGATCACAACCTCATTACCACAATTAACAGAACATGCGGAGGGACAGGTTCATTTCTCAAAGACTGCCCATACTCTAGAATAAGCTTCCCATTCATGTCAAGCAGAGCACCTTGCTGGCTCTCTTCAAGAAAAATCTTGATGAGTGGATGGGTAACAGAAAGTTCACTCCAGGGATCACTCCAGTTACCATACTGGATAGAGGCACTGTGCACTAACATCAGGTGGCATGGTGCCTGGGCATTTTTTTTGGGCTAGGCTTGTAAAGGCTCCAGGGCCATTAGCCTAGTACACACTTATGAACCTATGAATCTAAAAGAAGAATGTGGGGGAGGGCATATCAGTGCTCCTAGCATTGGACTACAAAATGATAATCCTTATAAAACCCTGTAGTTTAAATGCTTTATTTGGCTACATCTGTAGTATTCTTTTGAATAGCTCACAACAGCAAATGGCAGAACTGTATATGATAGTTATTCAGGAAAAAAAATGCAATCATTCCTGCTACAGAAGGTGCGTAAAATGCCTAACATGTACTGCTTCATTGTATCTCAACAGACTATGAAGATGACTTCATTAATATCTAGGATAATTCATGTAATGAAATGGATTTTGGGAAGGGTACAAGAGAGCACTAAAACAAGATTACATCAATATGGCAGGCTCCATGTCAGCCTTTTTGTGGAAAAAATGATTAAAGTTGTATAGGATGCACCTGGGGTGATTTTGATGCATTAAAAGAGTTCATAAAACAAACATATAATAAATCAGCACATTTTGAGCTCCGAGATGGAGTTTCATTTAATAGCCTAAATCTATATGTAACTGGAATGCTATTAAAACACTACAATTAGAATTTTGTATTAAGAGAAAGATAATGTGTAACTATCCTTAATGAACATGTCCTTCTCAGTGCAAAAAGAGTTAAAGATAACTCAATAAATCAACTAATAACCAAATCATGTTGTACACAAAGTTTGGAAAACATGCACACAAAAGAAGGCCAAAATGTAAAGTACATTTTTAGATACTCTGTTATTACTTGCTTCCATATAATATTAGAAATACAGTCAATATTTTGAATAACTATGTACTAGTTTACTTGATATATGCTATCCATTTCTGAAAGCATCTTGCTACTTGCAGTACATATTGTATTCTTCTTAAGCTCCATTATAGCAGTTTTAGGAGGAATATAAATACATGCCAGTGCAATCCTCCTTCCCTCTTGATCACAGTTTATTCTAATACTATTCTGTAAATATATTTCAGTCTACTTCTGTTTTATCTATTGTGGGGATTTTTTCCTCTTCTATGTAATTACTTCTCATCTACTGTACAATGTTTTTATGTGTGTTTATTTTGCGGAGCTTTTCTCCCTATTTCATTATAAAATATTTTGCGCTTGTTTTTGATTTCTCAAATGTGTAACTTTTATATATATTGCTATCATTGTTTTGGTCGTTTTTGTACTCTATTGTCATTGCCATTTGATTTACAATATTACTTTGTGTAACTTTGATTTTTACATATTTTTATACATGGAGCTTTTCTCCTCGGCCTCCACTTAAAATGGGCCTTTTGCTCAGTTTGACCAACCCAGTTAACAAATGTTAAATAAATAAAAATAAATAAATAAGTAATTAATTGTTGTTTTTTCTCCTCTTGTATATAATTACTCTTCAATTTTTGTTTAAATATTTTTGAATCTGTTGTAGAGCTTTTTTCCCCTGGACCTTCACTGAAAATGGGCCACTGGCTCAGTCAAATTTTCATGATTACTATAGGACAAATAAATAAAATACCCCCAAAATTATACTAAATGCCACATCACACTGGACAAGAAAAGTCACTATAGTACTCTTCAAAAATGCCTATAAAAGGAAGCCTTTTTGGATCACCGTAATAAACGTCTCATTTGATAGAATCACCAACGTCATTAATCAATGCTGGAGCCTCCTGTACCATCTGAGTTCGCCCATAACTAGACAACTACCCTAACATCCCCTCCTTCCAAACCATTCCTGTCTTTGCTCCTTCTTAACTTAAAACCTACCTCAGTAGCTCCAGATAAACTTTCAGCAGAATAAATCAAAACTGCTGATGATGATTGGTATACTCGGTGTACATCCCCATTAACAGATTAATCAAAGAAGGCTATGTCCTGGTTCTATGGAAACAGTCATTCATACACGCCTGCATGGAAAATGCACTGATTTATCAAACTGTTGACCTATTGCAATTCTAGTAACCAAAACAAAAAAGGTGAACTCCAGTGTACCAACCAACAGAGCACTCTATTAATACGAACAGCACCAGCACTTAAGCGCTTTCATCCCAATAGGGACTTCTTCAGAACTGCTATACACCAACAATTTCACACTAAAACAGTGATGCTAAAATCACATGACCAATTAATTAATCAAATTAAAACACCCATTAATTCATTGTCAAATAAAACATATTAACAATAAATAAAAAATAAAAATATTTTCCTAAAACACCACATTATCTAACATTCCAAAATTTTAAGGTTAAGCACACAGTTAATGGAGCAGGCTTCATTTAAACATGGGGCAATCTGCGCATTCAAACTAAGTTGCCACATTAATTCCCTTATTAACAAATGTTCTTCAATTATTCTTCCCCATGCATTATTTTTCACTTGTTTCAAACCTTTGTATCTAAAATAATGTGTGGGGTGGTCCTGGGTGGTCCTTAATATGCCTGTATAATGCATTGATAACCCTTCCCTTTTTAATCTCCCATTCATGCTCATATATTTTTTCTTTTACTTTTCTTGTAGTTTTACCAATTTAAAAGACAGGGCATAACTGGAAGCATGCTGTGTATATTCCCCAACATGTTTCACCATTATAATACCCATTAGATTTAAACTGTTGACCATTCATTGTTACTGTTTCAACCAATAAAATATAGCTACACCATTTACAATGTCCACATTTGAACATCCCATATTTAGCCTTAGTGGTCCCACATTTAATATTGTAATTTACCCCCTCTCCATTAAATCTTTAAAGCATCTATTCTTTCTAAACACCAGTTTAGGGCGATCCCCCAACAATTTATTTAAATGGGAGTTAGATGAAATAACAAACCAGTTGTTAGTAATAGCCTGCAAAATACTAACAGAATCAACTGTAAAAGTCAATATAAATGGTTTTGAAAAAGCTTTTTGAATTAATACTCTAGAATTCAAATCAACCCCTCCTTCACCTTCCATATTGTTAAAATTATTTAATAAGGGACAATAGATTCTTTTTAGTCTTTTTTCTAATCTTTTATTCTCAGTAAAAAGTCTATAGGGTACCGCCACTTGACAAACATATCCAATAGCTTTTTAAGCTCCAACTTAAATACATCATCATCTGATACTATTCTAGCCAGTCTAACTAACTGGTCCTTAACCGCTGATTCTTTCTGAAATTTGGGATGATAACTTTGGAAGTGCAGATAACTATTAGAAAATGTGGGTTCCCTTGAATATTAGAAGCAAAACACTTTTTTCTCATAATCTTTATATATCTCAATGTCCAAAAAAACATACTGTCCTTATAAGAATATATAAATCTTAAAAAAGACATTGACATATTAATATAATTTAAAGATTTCAACAATCTAACTTCAGTGTCCTCCCACACAATAAAAATGTCATTCAAAAAGTGGATATAATAAGACCAACAACCTTTAAAAGAAGTTTTAAACACATAATTCTTCTCCCAATAGGCCATTACTAGGTTGGCAAAACTGGGGGCACACGCTACCCCCATGGCTGCCCCAGTGGCTTATTTAAACAGTTGGCCTTCAAAGAATAAAAAATTATTAGAAAGGAACATATCCATAAGACTAATTACTAAATTAATATGATCCTGGGGTAACTGTTGAATATCCTATAAAATGTCTTCTAAGCACCTTACCCCTCCACGTAGGGTATAACCGAATATAAATTACACACATCAGTTGTGACTAACAAACTATCCCTACCCAATGCAACATTAGACATTTTAGTTAAAAAATCCCAGGACTCCTGACAAATTTATTATAAAGTAGTGACATATTCCTTTAACCTTTACCTCTATTACCATCCACAATAGGTCTAAGGGGTGGGTTTATTTCACTTTTGTGGATTTTAGGAATACCAAAAATTGCAGCAGTGATTTACAACTTATTAGACATAAAATTATACTCATCCTTATTGATTCGTCCTTCCAACAGCATATCATATAATTCCATATCCAACTTAGAATAGGCAATATGCATTTCATTTCTAGAAATTTCAATATAGGAATCAGTTAATAACAGGTCAGTCATTCTATTATTATAATCCTCAGTGTCCTTAATAACCACGCCACCCCTCTTGTCAGGCTTCATGATTCTTACACTTTTATCATCCACAATATCATACATGTTTCTTTCTTACAAACCTAAATTATAAAATCTTCTGTGAACAGGTTCTTTAATAATTTTTCGAACATCCCTTTCACACAGTTGTTCATACATAGATACACTAAAATTCAAAGATGGATTGAATGTAGTCCATCTTTTTGAAAGTCTCTTCATTTTGTCTGACAGTCACCATTGGTTTGGTATTCCTAAACCAAGTAGTCAAATTTAATTTTATGACAAACAATTGTAAATCTAAAATAGTTTGCCCCACTTTTGCCCTTGTTGCTGGAACAAAGTTAAAAGCGTTTGCAAACAAATCAGCATGGGCAGCATCAGAATGTCTAGATGAAAAACTGTAGATGGTAAAATCATTCTCAGAATTCAATACCTTTTTTAAAATGTCACCATTCTCCAGTTAGTTTTCTCCAGGACACTAAAACTATCCATTAATGTTTCCATTGTGTTTTGTTCTTTGTGTTGTTCAGAAACATTTTCGGTTTGGCTCCTTATAGTCGCTGCCATGATACATTCACTCATACCCTTTTACCACTGGCTGGATCTGGATAAGCATATCCTTCCTTATACGCTAATGCATCTCACTGAAATTTCTTTTGTTTCCTTTTCAGAATGGACTCACAATTCAAGTCAACCTTGTTAAATATATTGTTATAGTTATTTTGATAATGTCCAAATAAAAGATCTTTAGTAATGTTTATGTTGAGTTTGTCCAGTTCAGCAGAAAGGCTTTCAACTAATGCATTGTTATGTTTTATTAAATCCCCCAACAGTTCACATCCCACTCTGTTGAATAATTCCACTAACACAACATACAGTTTAGTGCCCTTTTCCACCCCATTGGGGAATTTCCTGAACCTGAGACCTTTGGGCACATCTTTCATTTGTAGACACTCACGTAAATATGCATTGCTCAACTGTAACTTTTTAAAGTGAAAGAGTTTGACTTCAAAGTTGCATATCTGGTCTTTTAATGATCAATTTACTGCCACAGGGATAGATCCACTATCAGTATCCAGCTCATGCAACTCAAATCTGTTGATTTTTCCAAATTTGAAAGTCAAACTCATTGGAATTGGATGATACCTGTGTGAAATAGGCAGGAGTGTTTTGAACGGTGGTCATCTGTGTAAGAGGTAATCCCAAGGCTCTCAGGAACATATTAATTTAGTAATTAGTCTAATGGATATGGTCCTTTCTAGTAAATTTTTATACTTTGAAGGTCAACTGTTTAAACAAGCCAGTGGGGTGGCCATGGGGGCAGCATGTGCTCCCAGTTTTGCCAACCTAGTAATGGCCTATTGGGAGAACAATTATGTGTTTAACACTTCTTTTAAAGGTTGTTGGTCTTATTATACCTGATTTTTTGGACAACATTTTTATTGTGTGGGAGGACAGTGAAATTAGATTGTTGGAATTTTTAATTTATATTAATATGTCAACATCTTTTTTAAGGTTTATATACTCATAATAAGCACAGTATGCTTTTTTGGACATTGAGATATATAGAGATTATGAGAAAAAGTGTTTTGTTTCTAATATTCAAGGGAACCCACACTTTCTAATAGTTATCTACACTTCCAAAGTTGTCATCCCAAATTTCAGAAAAAATCAGTGGTTAAGGGTCAGTTAGTTAGACTGGCTAGAATGGTATCAGATGATGATGTATTTAAGTTGGCGTGGGAAAAGCTATTGGATATGTTTGTCAAGCGGGGGTACCCTATAGACTTTGTACTAAAAATAAAATATGAGGTTGTTGAAAAAAGACTTAAAAGAATCTACTGTCCCTTATTAAATAAGTTTAATAATATGGAAAGTGAAGCAGGGGTTGATTTGAATTCTAGAGTATTAATTCAAAAAGATTTTTCAAAACCATTTATTTTGACTTTTACAGTTGATTCTTTTTAGCATTTTGCAGGCTATTACTGACAACTGATTTGTTATTTCTTCTAACTCCCATTTAAATAAATTGTTGGGGGATAGCCCTAAAGTGGTGTTTAGAAAGAATAGATGTTTTAAAGATTTAATGGAGAGGGGGTCAAATTACAATGTTAAATGTGAGGCCACCAAGGCTAAATATAGGATGCTCAAATGTGGACATTGTAAATGGTGTAACTATATTTTATTGGGTGAAACAGTAAAAATGAATGGTCAACAGTTTAAATCTAAGGGGTATTATAATTGTGAAACATGTTGGGTAATATATGCAGCATGCTGCCAGTTATGCCCTGCCTTTTATATTTGTAAAACTACAAGAAAAGTAAAACAGAATATATGAGCATGACTGGGAGATTAAAAAGGGCAGGGCTACCAATGCATTATATAGACATACTAAGGACCACCCCACACAATTATTTTACATACAGAGTTTTGTAACAAGTGAAAAAGGGTGCTAGGTGTAGAATAATTGAAGAACATTTGTTAATGAGGGAATTAATGTGGCAACTTAGTTTGAACATGCAGGTTGCTCCAGGTTTAAATGAAGCTTGCTCAATTAACTCTGTCGTTAAGCTTAAAAATTTGGAATGTTAAGTAATGTGGTGTTTTATAAAATGTTTTTATTTTTTATTCATTGTTATTATTCTACTTGTATTTTTTAGCAGTATTTCTTAGTAGTTCTCATTGTGCTAATAAAACTGACTGTTGCAGCCTTGTGTCCCCCACCAGCTAGTGCAGTAATCCTAACTGTCCAATAGACAGTATACATTTAATTCCGATCCCTGTGACTAAATTAACCATCAAGCAGCCCTCTCAGTGCTTTCTGCTTTAGTTTGTATCACTTGGATGTCCACCTGTTTATTTGCATCTCTATACATTCCCCTTCATTGCTAATGTATCTCCCTACTTTAATCTGTGCACAAACTGGTTACTAATCAACAAGTCTATATGAAGACACTCTCCCAACCTTAATAAAGTTTGCTGTCTCTTCTCTCCTTCACTTTACAGGTAGCTTGAATCCTTACTTACCTCCTCTGAGGCCTTCACTGATAGTTTTCCACTGACTGCCTCTCTGGATGTTCTTCATCTCACATTGCTGCAGTCCTTACATATGGGTAGTCCGCTGTCCTCGGTCGGCCCGAATACCAAAGTATTAGGCTGACGTCGGTCAAGGCGCTTTAAACTGACATCAGGACATCAGGGTACAAAAGCGCATGACCGACGTCATATCCGCAGTCTTTTTTGCCGCATGGTCCGATGCAGAAGCAGCGTTGCAAGTGCCGTTCGGCGTTCTGAAATTTTTCAAGTTCGGAGTTTCAGACCGAATCCAAGTTGGCTAAGTACCCCGTTGGGGAACATTTTGTTTTTTTCTTGCCTCAGTGTATTACCGGATGTCAGAAAAAGTGAATAACTGTATTTCTTGTGGGAAACAGATACCGCATAGGGATTATCATTCTTTGTGCATTCCTTGTTTGGGGCCTGAGCACGACGTTGTTGGGTGTCGCTTTTGTGCTAGGTTCAATAAGCGCACTATTAAGCGAAGGTTAGATTGTGCTAGGCTGGTCTTCGGTAAACGGTGCAATTATAATATGCCGTTGGACTCTCCGGTGCCCGCTTCTTCGAAGAAGTGCAAAGACAAAACAGTTAAACCCAGGCAAGATGAGTCGTCCGTTCCAGACGCCGGTTCTTTAGAGGCTTCAGTGGAACCGGTGGTTCCGACGGAGACTTCTCTGGAGTCTCAGGGGGAGACTTTGATTTTGCAGGATGTGGCCTCTCAAGAGGCAGGTCAGGCTGAAGGGGCTTCTCAGGTTACTGTACTCCCCTCCCTTCCTAGGGTGGTTAGGCCCTCTCCTTCTATTTCCAAGGCTTCTCCCAGAGGCAGGCCAGGTTTAGCTTCTGTTGGTGTCACTCCTAGTTCAGCAGGGTCTGTGCCTAAGAAGCACATGCTTAAAATGGCAGAAGATTTGATTACTCTGATTAGAGGTTCTTTGCCCTCCTGATAAGAGGCCTAGGGTGGAGCCAGAGTTGGGAAGTTTTGAGCAGGCTTCGGATGTTTCAGAGTCTTCGGCTGAAGACTTGCAGGAGTACTCTCCTTATTCTGATTCTGATGCAGATGATTCCACTCCTTCTGCTTCTCCTCCAGAGGATTTTTCTTTTCAGAGACACTTCATTCTATGAGGGAACATTTTAAGTGGGAAGGTCAGGACTTCTCTGATTCTCGGAAAAGGCTTAGGGAATTTTTGCTTTTACCCCAGCATAGGCCCTTGGCTATACCCCCTGTTCTGGATGTTGTGGAAGATGTGTTTTCAGAGGCTTCACTTAATCCTGATTCTCTGCCTCCTGCGCCTGTTAAACCGGATAGATATTACAGGGTGCCTGAAGCTCATAAATATCTTTATAAGAGTCCTAGGGCGGACCCAGAAACTATTAGTCAGGGACCTAAGGGTGTCAAGGCCTCTGTTGTAAAAATCCGGTTCCTCTAGATAAAGAGGCCAGAGCTTTGGATAGATGGGGAAAGAAGGTCTATACATCTTCTACCTTAGCTATGAGGGCTTTGAATTGCCAGTTTCATATGTTGAAATATCAAAACTTTCTTCTTTCTCAATTGAAGTCTAAGGTGGATGCTCTGGCGGAAGGCATTGAGTGTAAAGAATTACAAGATTTGGTGCATGTCTCTGAACAGGTGGGTAAGCATTCATTACAATGTGGTTTTGATGCTGTGCAGGCCTCGTCTAGGGTGGCTGCCACTGGTTCAGTTCTTCGCAGGCACGCCTGGCTGAAGGATCAGAATTTATCTGACCATGTTAAGACAAGGATTTTGGATGCTCCTTTGCAGTCTGATGTGTTGTTTGGTTCACCTGTGG
Source organism: Protopterus annectens (assembly GCF_019279795.1). Classification (NCBI taxonomy): domain Eukaryota; kingdom Metazoa; phylum Chordata; order Ceratodontiformes; family Protopteridae; genus Protopterus; species Protopterus annectens. The sequence continues at coordinate 1,506,908,464 of NC_056746.1, read as the reverse complement.
AGTCAGTCTTGAAGAAAATGGAAGACAAGGCTAAGTCTATGCAGGCTGTTAAAGATTTTTTGCAAGTTCAGCCTCCGAAGTTTAGTAGGAATTGGCCTGCTAAGGGGTGGACGTATCCTTCTTATGATTCTCAGTCTAGGGGTAGATCTAGACGTGGTAGGGGCAGAGCTCAGAGTTCTTTCAGACCTAGAACAGGGAGTTCACCTGCACAATCTTCGGGTGAGGGCAGGGGCCAGTCCTTTCGTAAACAGGCCCAATGACCTACTTTTTCGGCTGCCAGATCCTTCTTGCCTGGCAGCACCTTTGGGAGGAAGGTTGGCACTCTTCAAGGAAAATTGGATTTTGATTACCCAAGACAAATGGGTACTGGATATCATACACCAAGGTTACAAGTTTTATTTCCATACTTTGCCTCCTTTCAAAGGCATGCCAGACGTTCCTCCTCAGCAAAGAATAGAGGCTCACAAACAAATTTCTCTACTACTTCAAATAGGGGCCATACAACCGGTCCCTCTGCCAGAAGTGGGCCTAGGATTTTATTCTCGCCTGTTTCTAGTACCAAAGAAAGGGAACACGTGGAGACCAATTTTGGATTTATCTATCCTCAACACATATCTGGACATTCCCAAGTTCAAAATGTTGACGTTACAACAGCTTTTACCTCTGCTGGGCAAAGATCACTGGATGGTGACTCTGGATCTCAAGGAGGCTTACCTTCATGTTCCTATCAGGCTCAGTTGCAGGAAGTATCTGCGTTTTCGAGCTGGGACTTCTCATTATCAGTTCTCTGCATTGCCCTTTGGCTTATCTACTGCGCCCAGAGTGTTCACGAAGGTTCTGGCTCCAGTGGTAGCTTTCTTCAGGCTAAGAGGAATACAAATCTATCCTTATTTGGACGATTGCCTGATTCTGGCCCAAGGAAAGGACGAACTTCTTCATCATTTACAGTATGTGATGGCAGTGTTAAGATGCCTGGGGTATTCTGTGAACGAAATAAAGTCCAGTCTAGTACCCTCTCAGGACATGTGCTTTCTGGGTGTGAGACTGAATACAGCATCCCAGATGGCCTTTTTGACCCCGGACAAACAAAAGAATCTTTCTCTTTACTTCCACCAATTGTCTCGTCAGTCCAGGCTGACTGCAAAGACAGTCCTTCAAGCCTTGGGGTTCATGGAATCTTGTATTCTGGTACTTCCCAATGCCAAACTGCATATGAGGAAGCTACAATGGTATCTCAAAAATGTATGGACGCAGCACTGCCAAGATATGGACACTGTCATTCAGATAATACCTTGCATTCAAAAGGAATTTTTGTGGTGGGCTCAGGAATGTCACCTAAACAAGGGACTCTCTGTGACCCGACCAGAGGCGAGTCAGATTCTAATGACAAAGCTTGGGGAGCTCATCTAAATGGAAAATGGGTACAAGACACGTGGCCTGCCAGACTTCAACATTTACATATCAACTTGAAGGAGATGTTGGCAGTCCAATTTGCATTGATAGCTTTCAAGGATTTACTTCTTCCAGGGCAGGTGTTGATTCAAACAGACAACACAACTGTCATGTGGTACATCAACAAGCAAGGGGACGATTCATATCCTCTATGCAGACAAGCAATGATTTTGTGGGAGACTGCTCTCAGTTTACAGCTAAATCTTCAGGCAAGGTTTCTGCCAGGAGCACAGAACTCCTTAGCAGATGTGTTGAGCAGACAAATTATGGATCCCCACGAGTGGAAATTGGATCCTCATGTATTTCAGAGATTGACAGTGTTATGGGGAACTCCAGACATAGATCTGTTCACTTCTCCACTAAATTACCAGCTGCCAAAGTTTTGCACAAAAGGTTTCATCCCACAGCTTGGAAAGTGGATGCTCTCTCATTCAATTGGAGCAATCTTCACGTGTATGCCTTTCCACCTCTGCCTCTCCTCCCAAAGGTACTCCTGAAGGTCAGACAGGACAAGCCAAGCATGATTTTAATAGCTCCGGATTGGCCTCGACAGCACTGGTACCCATTACTGAGAAGTCTGGTACGGGAGCCTCCATGGCCTTTGCCTTCGATTCCTCACCTGCTGTCTCAGGAGAACAGTCATTTACTCAATGTCAAACTTCACTCTCTACATCTAACAGCCTGGCATATTCTGTTTTAAACCCTGGAGGGTCTCAGCTTCCACAACAAGTTTTGAATGTTATTTTGGAGGCCAGAAGGCCTAGTACAAGGAAAGTTTACACAGATAAATGGAGGAGATTTTTATTTTGGAGTACAGCAAAGGACTTTGATGTTTCTAAACCTAATTTAAGTGTTGCTCTACAATATCTTACTGAGTTATTGGACAAAGGTTTGTCCTTCTCCTCTATAAAGGTTCATGCTGCAGCAATTTCTGCTCACTATGACTGTGACCCACCATTATTTTCTCATTCTTTGTTTAAGCAATTCCTTAGAGGGGCAAAGAATATAAGACCCCCACGTAGAGCTCCTACTCCTGCTTGGGATCTCAATTTTGTGTTGGAGAAACTCACTCTACAACCTTTTGAGCCTGCAGCAACTGCAGAGTTGAAATATTTATCATGGAAGACTGCTTTTTTGTTGGCCATTACCTCTGCGAGAAGGGTTTCTGAATTACAGGCCCTTATGACAGTTGAGCCTTTCTTAATTTTCCACAAGGATAGGGTGTCTTTGCGTACTAACCCTTCTTTTATGCCTAAAGTGGTTTCTAGTGTGGCTTTAAACCAAACTATTCATTTGCCTACTTTTTATGCAAACCTCCAAAATAAAGGGGAGAGGATTTTGCACACTTTGGATATACACAGACAGTTGCGATATTATTTGAGCAGAACTAAAGGGTTCAGGCAGTCTCAGCAGTTGTTTGTTTCTTTTGCTTTGGGTTCTCAGGGCAAACCTGTTTCAAAACAAAATATTTCTAAGTGGATTGGTTTTTGTATTGCTTTCTGTTACTCCCATCATGCTAAGGAGATTCCAGCTGGGATTAGGCCTCATTCCACTAGGGCTACTGCCACTTCTACAGCTTTTTTAAGGGGGGTGGCTACTAAAGATATTTTGGAAGCAGCTACTTGGAGTTCAGTGCATACTTTCTCTAAGCATTACCACCTTCCACTTTACTCTAAATCTAGGGCTGGATTTGCCACTGCAATTTTACAGGGCATTTTGGCAGCCCCTAATACTTTTTAGTTTTGCCATCCTCCCTTACCTCTGCTTTGGGATTCTACCCATATGTAAGGACTGCAGCAATGTGAGATGAAGAACATAGTACAGTTTTGTACCTACCATAAATGTAGATGTTCGAAGATCCACATTGCTGCAGTCCAATTTACCCTCCCTCCTTCCCCTCTGTAGTTAGAGGTGGTGGTGTGGTTTGGGTTGTACATATTGTAAATATGGTTAGTGCAGGGGTGGTTGGTTATTTTTTGCTGTTTTTTGGCTTTGGCCTTTCTTGTTAGGGCCTTCTGACATCTGGGGCAAGAAAAGACTGCGGATATGACGTCGGTCATGCGCTTTTGTACCCTGACGTCCTGATGTCAGTTTAAAGTGCCTTGACCGACGTCAGCCTAATACTTTGGTATTCGGGCCGACCGAGGACAGCGGACTACCCATATGTAAGGACTGCAGCAATGTGGATCTTCGAACATCTACATTTATGGTAGGTACAAAACTGTACTTTTCTTTGCATTCCACCTGGTTTACACCCCTTGTGCTATCTCCCTCCCCTAATTCTAAGTCTATATTAGAATCCTGCTGAGCATGGAGCCATCTTTAAATTTCTAGTTTCCCACCAGGACAGAAGTGCTCTTCAGCAATTGCATTCTGCTTGCTGATAAGCCATTAGACCTCAGGAATTTGTTTAAAGTGTTCAGATTTGTAAAGTAATACTTACTTTTTACTCTTCTCTTGGTGGGCTCTGCCTGCTCTGTTCACCATTGCTAACGCTCAGGCTCTCTCTGCTCCCCTGCCCTGCCCCCTATTCCCTCCCGTCCCCAATACCTCTACATTTATATTAATCACAGCCACACCCACAGCTCACCCTCACATCACTTCCACCAATCACACCTCCTCAAGTCAGATTACATTATACCACACCAACTTGCTCCACAAAAAATACTCCCAATCACTCTTATTCCCATTAGGCATTTTTTACATCACCCACACTACTTACCCATTCACATATAGTGCAACCCTATAATTCCTATTCAGACCCCCACCCAGTACCATCTTAAACTTTATAACCATGACTATCACACAACTAAGTCTAGTCTGTCTTCTCATAATTCGTTATAACACCACAAGTTTTCACTCTAGCAATATCCCTAAACCTAGTAGCACAACACTACATTATGCACTCTCATATACAGACACCACACATTATAATAATATCTGTCCACAATTTTTCAAGAACTACATAACTGACCAATTCAGAACTAAACACATATGCTCTCATTCCTTCTCCAAAAAAACCCAATACTTTCTCACACTCATCACCAAACTCCAACATCTGTATCACCATTTTAACACCAGGTTCACCATAAATGGTGATATCCACCCCAATCCAGGCCCAAATCCATCCTGTCCAACACAAACTGCTCCAACACAAATGTCAGAACATAACACCCCCACTATCTTCATCCCAGGTTAAATCAGCAACAGCAGCAAAACCAACCATCTTTTAATGCTAAATATTAATATTAGAAGTATCAAAAATAAAATACCTGAAGTCCAGGCCACAATAGCACAGTACTCCCCAAACATAGTTGCTTTAACAGAAACCTGGCTAAATAAAAATATAGCTAACTCAGAAGTTCTCCCTACCGGCTACAATATCATTAGACAAGACAGACCACTTCGTAAAGGGAAGGAAAGGAACTGCCTTACTGTATAAGTCCAACTTAACTGTACGTCAATTACCAAACTCCTACCCCTCCCCCAATAATTGGGACATACTTATCTCACAACTTCAACTTCACCCTAAAAAGGTCATCACCACAATTGTGATCTATATTCCACCTGGTAATACACCTGCTAGCCTTGAAGACTTCTTATCCTGGTGTTCTTCCACATACTCACAAGAAACCCTTATTCTGGGGGATTTCAACCTAGATTGGTTCACCTGCATATCAGAACCACCAAGTAATCTAATAAATCTCCATGGCTACCAGCAGCTAGTCCAAATTCCAACTAGATGTGATAAAAAATCTAAAAAGGAATCCATCCTTGACTGGGTCTTTACTAACAACCCCACATTGTACTCCCACGCAGGCGGTCTCCCAGACACCTTAACTGACCACAACATAATATACTTTATATGTAGTAGAACAAGCATATGCAAAACTACTAACTATATATCCACTAGAAACACAAAAACATTCTCTCCTGAGGTCCTCAATAATTTACTCTGTAACTGTGACTGGACCCCCTTAAAAAATCTCCCACTTGACCAGGCTGTAGCATATTTCAACAAAAAATTTCTACAACACCTAGACACTGTCGCTCCATTGCACAAAATCAAGGTTAGAACCTCTACAAACCCCTGGCTCAGTAAAAAAACAAACAAATCCTCAAGTCCAGAGACGCTGCCTGACTTTACTATCAAAAAAACAAAGAAACACAAAGCCTAACTAAGTAACAAGAACTGCGCAACCGTGCAAAAAATGCTTTAGGCTGGACAAAAAAAATTCCTGCTACACAACATTACAAACTAAATACCCAACACAACCCCCAAAAATTTTGGAAAAATGTAAACCAGCTACTAAAACCCACCCAAAAGGCTAAACAACCACCCTTGACACTAAAGTTCCCATCGAAACACAATTCAGCTCCCACTTTGTGAACTCAATTCTATCCTTAGTATCACAGGACATTTCCTTCCTCACCAGCCCCCACAACACAAATAACACTAATACAAGCTTTACCCTCAAAACAGTTTCCACCACTGCAATCAAAAGCATGCTCTCCAAACTAAAACCTCATCACCTGACGTCCCACTCACCAGACTGAACAAGGAAAAGATCACAGTAAGCTGCCTGTCAGGCACTAGAATCCGCCACATAACGCAAGCACTCAGGTCACTCCACAGCAAGTACAAGTATGACTCAGTCATTGTCCATGCCGGTGTGAACGACCTGAGACGTACCTCCCTGGACTACATGAAAAGAGACATAGAGGAGCTCTCAGATTATGTAGCCCAGGCCGGTATGACCCTGACCCTGAGCAGTATCCTACCCTCACCAAGAATGATGCCACAATACAGAGACAAAATTATCAGCTTTAATAATTGGCTTAATTACTGGTGTCATTCTAAGGGGATCCAATGTCTGTCTGCCTGGGATGACATGCTTGACAAGCCACGCTGCCGCAAGGGATGGCTTGCACCTGTCACCCTGGGCTTCCGGATATTGGCAAAGGCTCTTGCCACCCCCATAGTGGCACTTTTAGGCAAGGCTCAAATGATAAACCTACCGCCCTAGAAAACAAAAATGGAGAAAAACTAAGGGTAATACTGCTCAATGCCAGAAGTCTAAACCTCAAGATGCACGCCCTCGAAGCCCTCCTCAGTATGAAGAACATTGATGTCTGTGCTGTGACTGAAACCTGGTTCAAGGCTCCTGAGAGCACCCCAGCACTATCAGGTTATACCTCATATCATGCGTTCTGGCCCCAAAATCCGGACCGAACCACAAAAGGAGGGGGAGCATCCATATTCATAAAGGATACCCACACCTCCAGGTTAGTGGCAATGCACGAAGCATCGGAGACCATCCAGGTGCAAATAACCATAGGTAAAACTGCCCTACAGTTTGTAACATGCTACAGACCACCTTCTCAAACTCAGGAAACCCACACAGCCTTCCTGAAGACACTGGAGAGTATGAATGTCTCTCCAAACACCATCATATTGGGTGACTTCAACTACCCAAATATAGACTGGGAACATTACTCAAGCCCCAACACCCTAGCCCAAAGGTTCCTGGAGTTCATAAACTCAAATGCTATGGAACAACTAGTCACCATTCACACAAGAGGAGAAAATATACTAGACCTGATCATCACAAACATGGGGACAAAATGCTCCACACCGGAAGTATATCCCTCATTGGTGAGATCAGACCATAAATTAATCTCACTGGAGATCCACATCCCGCCCCACCCCCAGCAAAAGACCACAGTGAAGAACTTCTCAAAAGCAAACTTCACACTTCTTAAGACTGGAGTGGTATCCTTCAAGGCCCCGAGCCAGTGGAAACCACAACCCACGCTGCTGAAACCCTTACAAATGCCTTCTACGAGCACCTCCAGGAATGTATGGATCAAGCAATCCCTAATAAAATCAAGACCCTTTCCACCAAAGGCAGGCGCCCGGTCTGGTGGACCCCAGCCATAAACAAACTCTACAACAAGAGGAGAAAGCTACTACATGACAGAGCAAAATCCCTAAAAGGAAGGCATCTCTGATCAATACTAGCAAAAATCTACGATCACTCATAAAATCATCCAAGGCCAACTTTGAGAGAAAAATCGCTAATGACACAAAAGACAATCATAAGGCCTTCTTTAGCTATGTTAAAAACCTGGGTGGAAACTCCCAGATATGCTCAGAATTAGTCCAAAATGATAAAAAAATCACTGAACCCACAGACATTGCCAACATACTGGCAGACAGGTTCAGTGCAAATTTCACCCCTCCCTCTCCCCAAAAAGGAGAAATATCTATCCCACCAGAGTCTAGCCTCCCAAACATCTCAGATGCCCAGGTGAGAGCTGCTCTCTAAAGCAAAAAACACAGCATCAATGGGACCGGACGGTGTCCCCGGCTGTGTGCTACACGAACTCAATGAGGAACTAAACCCACACATAAGGCTGCTGTGTAATCTTAGCCTTACTACAGGATACGTACCCAAAGAATGGCGTACGGCAACTGTGGTCCCACTCCACAAAGGCGGTGCTTCTACGGACCCTGGAAATTACTGCCCCATAAGCTTGACGAGCCTTTCTGCAAAGCTATGGAGAGGATCATAATGGAACTCATAAATAAAGACATTGGGGACCTACAGACACTGGATCCTACCCAATTTGGCTTTGTCAAGGGCAGATCCTGCCTCTTGAACTTGGTCGACTTTTTCGAAACAGTCACTAAGGCCATTGATGAGGGTAAGGCAGTTCACACAGCCTACCTTGACCTAGCAAAAGCGTTCGACACAATACCCCACTCGGGCATCATAGAAAAGCTCACCAGCTTAGATGTAAACCCATATGTCACAAGATGGGTTGCAAACTGGCTCAAGGACAGAACACACAGGGTTAGAGTTGCTGGTGCCATGTCAGACTCTAAGCCGGTCATGAGCGGTGTCCCACAGGGCTCAGTCCTGGGCCCCTCTTGTTCGGCATTTATTTTTCTGAAGTGCAGGCAAACATAGGGGATTGTGGCTGACAAAATTTGCAGATGACTGCAAACTGGGCACCATAATTGACACTCCATCAGACACAGACATCCTCCAGAGAGGTCTCATAGAAATGGATAACTGGTGCCAGAGCCATGGCCTTAGGCTAAATGCCAAAAAATGTATAGTCATACCCTTTGGGAAAAACAAGATAACCCCTAATTACCACATAGGTGGTAATCCATTAAACACGGAAGAAGTTTTCAGGGACCTGGGGACCCAAGTTGACAGTAACCTCTCTTTTGACACTCACATTGCCAAAGTGGTTAGGAAGACCTTCTACATTGCCCACCTGATCATGAAGGGATTCACATCCAGATCAGGAGAGGTCATTGTACCCCTGTACTCTTCACTTATCAGACCAATGATTGAGTACAACGCCCCATTCGGAATGTACCTTACCCGACACCTGCAGCAGTTGGAAAGACCCCAAAGGTTCCTCACCAAAAGGATAAAGGGGCTCAAACATATGTCATACGATGCCCGACTGAAGAAACTCCAGCTCTATTCAGTTGCATACCGTCTGCTCAGAGGTGATCTGTGCCTGACATACAAGGCCATGGAATTAATGGACATGCTCCACCTCAAAAAATCCAAATCCACCAGAGCCACGAGAGCAAGAGACTTAAACCTCAACACGGATATAAATAGGATGTGCTGGAGGGACAGATTCATCACCCAGAGACTCCCTACACTATGGAACAGAATCCCAGTCCATGTGAGGCAGAGCCCCTCACTGACTCTGTTCAAGAGAAATCTTGACGAGTGGATGGGAGATCGTAGGTTTACCCCAGGAATCATCTCTGTATCACTGCTGGACAGAGGCACAGCAAACTAATGGGTATAGTATTCTCATCCTAAGGGGTGGTGAAAGCCACACACACTCTGGCTAGGCTTATAAATGCCCTAGGGCAGATAGCCTAGTATGAACCTATGAACCTATGAACCTATGAATCAACACCAGCCGACCTACTCCCCAGCTATTTCTTCAAACTCACAGCAGATTATATTGCTATCCCAATCTCCACTCTCATAAACAGATCAATTGTTGAAAACTATGTGCCCAAACTCTGGAAAATATCCTATGTTACACCCATACATAAAGGTGGGACCTCCACTGAACTTAATAATTACAGACCCATTGCTTTACTCTCTCCCCTGGCCAAAATCCTAGAAAAATGCATCCATACCCAGATGCTAAAATATCTCCTAGACAGCAACATCCTGTCACCTACTCAGCATGGTTTCAGACCTGCCCATAGTACCTCTGCTTCACAGACACAGTAAACCATCTCAAAAATGAAGGCCTGCAGGTGTCAACTCTTTTTTTGGATATGTCCAAAGCATTTGACACAGTCTCACACCAAATCCTGCTAAACAAACTAAACCAGTATCACCTATCAAATTCCACTCTTACCTGGTTCCAAAGCTACTTAACTGACAGATACCAAGCTGTGAAATGGGAAAATTCTCTCTCTCCTCAGCTGCCCATAACTACAGGAGTCCCACAGGGTTCTATCTTAGGACCACTACTATTCACAATCTTCACAAATGACCTCCATACCTCCATACAGCATGCATCTATCATTCAGTATGCAGATGACACTACCTTAATCTGTGCTGCACAAAACATTCCCACCCTCCTGCAAACAACTCAACTAGCATTCTCTGACATTGAAAACTACCTAACCAAAGCCCAACTTATTCTCAATCCAAAGAAAACTCAGCTTATGATTATAACCAGTTCTAACAAAAACACTGATAACAGTCAATTCACTATCTACTCCACAAATGTTACTCCAATTGCTCCAGTGGCACAGGCTAAGCTATTGGGAATAACCATAGACTCCCACCTAAAATTTGATAGTCATCTCAACTTAACTATTAAAAAAGTACATGCCAAACTGGGATCACTCTACCATATCAAACCATTTCTTACCAACAACACAAGATCAGCCATTGCTCGCTCCCATCTTCTATCCACCCTACTCTGTGCATCTCCCATTCTGATTAATGTCAACAAAACTGAACTAAGCAAAATGGACGCCTGCTATAACAGAACTGCCCACTTTGCTGCAGATTGCTCATATAGAACTCATCACTGTACTGCTTTGAGACAGCTCCACTGGCTTGAACTGCCCAACCTCCTAACCTGCAATCAACTCTGCCTCTGTCATTCTATTACCTCCCCAATAAGTGTCCTGCCCTCAAAAACCTAGTACAACATCACTCAGCCAAAAGGCCTCTTAGATCATCAAGCAAGCTACTACTAGAAGTCACCAACAGCTACAATAGCTTTGGAGATGCACTATATAGTAGTTCAGTGGCTAAATATGGAACTCTGTTCCCACTAGCATTCAAAACACATCATTCAAAGCCTCCTTTAAAGACCTCATCAGGCAACATCTCAAGCAAAGCTGGCAGTGCCACGATTGCTCCCCAGGCTAGTGAAAGCAGATAAGGTACACATACTAAACTTAGAGTACTTGATTAAGATTGAAAACTATTCTCACAAACACTGGCTAATCTACAATGTATATACTGTACCTATGTACTATGTATGTATTCTACCTATGTTCCAAATTTCAGCTGTACACCACAAATCTATTAAGTACCTTTATTTTTAAATATTTTTTTTGTTTGTTCTTTCCACTGTAACTGTTGATGTGCTGCATACCACTGTAAAAACATGTATTTTGTAATTTGTGTGTATACTGATCATGTCTAAATGTATCTGTAATTTTTCTATGTGGAGCTTTTCTCCCCGGGCCTCTGCTGAAAAAGGGCCTTTTCGGCTCAGTCAGACACCCCTAGTTAACAAATGTAAATTAAAAATTAAATTAAATTATGTTTTATTTGACAATAATTTAATAGGTGTTTTAAGTTGATTAATTAATTAATTGGTTGTGTGATTTTAGCATCATATTTTAGTGTGAAATTGGTGTATAGCAGTTCTGAAGAAATCCCGATTGGGATGAAAACACTTAACTGCTGGTGCTGTTAGTAAAGAGTGTTCCATTGGTTGGTACACAGGAGTTCACCTTTTTTGTTTTGGTTACTAGTTTTCTAGTTCATTTTCCAGTTGCTGTGGCCTAATGCAATTCTACCTAAGTATCCTAAAATGTTGAAGAAATGCATTGAATACCAATTTCTTAAAGGGCCATCCAATTGTTTTTGTTTTGAGTCTCTTTCTGTTTTCATTTTGCAATATGTCTCTGGGCATGCCCTAAATTTGTTTGCAGTTGTTGAGATCAGGAAGACAAAAGCAAATTTAAGAACGTTCAAGCACAGTCTGTTTCGGATTACTGTTTCTACCATCAACAATTAGCATGAGTCTGTACATTTTACCTGCAAAGGTTCAAACCTTATTAGACACAGCTCTTATCTGATGTATTATGTTCTGCTGATTTCTGAGCCCCAGCTGCAAGTAGCTTTCCTGCTGTAGTTACTGCATCTTGACTGGTTTATGGCACCATTCTGACATTTTACAATGGCAGATGAGTGGCTGAGTCTCTGTCTGAGAACTGTTACTACTGCACAGTGCCATTCATAGTACTATTACCACACAAACTTCCCTAGTGCTGGTGATGATAGAGCTAAGTGATAGTACTTTTAATTTACCTTGATTAGGTGAGATGACACCATAGCAATATATGCTACTAATGTAAATCCATAGAAGATAAATATTGCAATTCCTTATAGATGTGCTTCTGCAAGTGTAAGGATGCAGACCAGATACTGAATTGCCTAACTACATTATGATAATTGTAATGTATTATCATCGCTGTAAGGAAAAGTGGCAGATAAAGTATAAACACCTCTGATTATCCCACTTCTGCAAATATCAACCTTGTCCTACTCACTTTCAGGAGATAAATCATACAGACATTGTGCAAAACTGAACATCTAACTGAATCAGTGAAGAGACCACACTGCAGGGGAATATACAAATTGACCACCATCACTGCTGATTTCACAACAGTAAGAAGACATGCAGCTGTGTGTAATGAAAGAGTGCAATGAGTCATTCATTATACCGATTAAAAATTGAGCAAGGTCATCCTTGACAAATAAGTGGGTTATACCTCCCTTAGAGATGCCCATTCTCTGTGTCTAGACATGCACATGCACATACACATGCACACACACACACACACACACACACACACACACACACACACACACACACACACACACACACACACACACACACACACACACACACACACACTCGTGTGCGCACACAAAGACACCAATGAATTCATAATCTTAAAAAAAAAAATGAAGATCCGTGCAGCAGAAAACACGTAAACAATTTTAATAGTAAGGACTTTCATCTACTATAACAAGGACTTCAACATGACAATCATTAAATACAAATACCAAAAACTCAGTGGCATCACATCAGATTACATCAATCATCTTTTAGATAAAAACACTAAGCAGCCAATAAAATACACGGAAATATTATGTAATTACATTAATGTTCTTCTTTTTAATTCTGGCTTACTATAAATCATTTAATTTAAACTAGGAAATATATGTGCACCTAAACATATCTAAAATCTCATTTCTTGTGTAGATAACATAAAAAATGGTGGTAGAGTAGGAGATTTAGAAAGATTATCTAGTAAGTTTAAATTTCCTAAAATCCATGCATTTTTTGAATGCCTCGATTAAAAACTGTAATTATTTCCAGTCTCAATTGTATATAGTTGCTCTCTAATCTTGAGGGGAAATTTTACGTGTAGCTGTCCTAAATACAAACAGCCAAGTAAAACATATATGTCACATTTCAAGTAACAATTCAGTTTACTTCATAAATATATGTGAGAGTAAAATATTGACTGTAAGACTGAATGGAAGTACAGGAACGTTTATGAGTAATAGATACAGATTCTGTAGCCATATAGCTGAAGGAGCTTTTTTAGTGTGACATCTGATTTTATTATTTATGAAGTGAATGGAGATTTTACGTGTAATGTCACGTATGTGATTTACTTGGCCATGTGTGATACATGCACATCATTCTAGATAGGGCAAACTATGTGCAGATTGTCTCTTAAGATTAGAGATTATCTATATGCCATTAAAACTGGAAATAATTGCAATGCTTCTTAGAGACGTTCCAAAAATGTATAGATTTTAGTAAGATTAGTTTTAAGGTAATAGTGTGAAAGATGATGGTAGAAGAGGAGATTTAGAAAACAAATTTTGTAATACAGCAAATGACATGGCACATATATTTAGATGCACATGTATTTCCTGGCTTAAGGAAGTTACTTCTATTAAGCTAAAATTAAAAAGCTGAACATTAAGGAAATGGCATTATATTTCAACATATTGTTTTGAATGTGTTTATCCAGAGCTTCTGAATAAAATATTTAGAATTTTAAGTGATTTCATTGAGTATTTGGTGTTTATATCAATGGTCAAAGTGCTTTTTTTTTTTAGTATGATGAAGTGCTTGTTATACTGGATGAAAGTCACAGACATCCCCAAAGACACAAATACCATTTAAGAAGGCCTGATGCAGACAAATAACTGGTGCCAGAGCCACGACCTAAAATTCAATGTGAAGAAAGACATGGTTGTGTCCTTTGGAAAGCCTGCCACCCCTGGAAAATTCCACACTGACAATACACCCCTAAGAGTAGAGTTGGTGGTCAGTGTTTTGGGTATACATGTAGTCATTATAGTTTCATAGTTTCATAGTATAATACTAGGATATCTGCCCTGGGGCATTTGTAAGCCTAGCCATAGTGATGTGGCTTTTGCCACCCCATGAAATGGTACAAAAATGTACAGATAAAATCTAGAATACTGTGCCTCTGTCTAGTAGTGACACAGTGAAGGTCCCCTTATATAATATTGTTTCCCCTTATATAATATAGTTATATGGTATTTGACCATGATGTGTCTACTGTGGTCAGAAAATCTTTCTATGTTGCACAACTTATAAGCAAGGGTATGTGTTATAGGTTTGACAGTGTCACAGTACTACTGTGGTCTGCCTTCATTAGGTCAGTCATTCAGTACAGTACTCCCTTCAGTATGTATCTGATTGGGCATTTTCAATAACTGGAGCACTAAGAGAGGTTCCTCATAAAAACAATACAGGGAGTGGAACCACATGTTGTATACAGACCACTTCAAAGATTTATCCCAGTACTCTGTCTACTACAGACTGCTGCAAGGCAAATTAAGCCCGGCCTAGAAACCATTATCTGATCCCGTTCTGATGGGCCTATACACACACAGACATTATATAATGAATAATCCCTAATGAGATTGTTAGAAACACAAACTATCAGACAAACTCATCTCTCACACTCACGGAAATTAAATATACTAACTCCAGGGTTGCACGATTTTGTAGACAGGAGGGTCGGCATAATACTTAAAGTGTTTACTTCAAAGACAGAAAGTACAGGGTTTAATTGTCACCTTGAGAGGCATGTCTTGGTCTATAAAGCCCCTCTGGGCTGATTAGCCTATTAATCACTTTGAACCCCCCTAAATTATGTAACGAGCAATCTGCTGAAGTTTTACCATTACATAATTTGACCAACGATATCACAGACAAATATCACCAGCATTTCATCACACAATGAACTGTATCATACAGTGATGAATCCTGCAACACCCATACACACACACACACACACACACACACACACACACACACATATATATATATATATATATATATATATATATATATATATATTATGTTATATAATATTACATATTATACTATTCATTCTTAAAAATCAGTTCTTGTCATTGCTTTTATTTCCTCTTTCACTCTTTCTGCTTCTTGTCTCTTTTTGCCTGTGATAAGACTGTAACAGTGAACAATAACCTGTCTGCTTTCAGTTTACATCAAAAATGGGAAACGTTGAATGAATTATATTTATTTCTGTAGTACTGCTTTGTAAGTCCTTTATTTAACTAGCATAAGGTCTGTTTCATTTTTGATGATCAACAGCATACTGTCAAATACTGATAGACTAGCATCAATAGCAAGGACATGTCTAAAGGTTTAAATTCTAAACTTCACTGAAGTGTTTCACTTTTTATTATGTCACATTGCTGTCTAAGTTAACTTTTGTGATTTGGTATCTTGGCCTTTTGGCCAAGGTCTTTGGACCAGCCCACTCACTGGTTAACAAAAATAATACTGTATTATTCTGTGAGGTAATCTTTGGGAAAAAAATAATATACCGCATATTCATAGCTCTCTTCTTTGCCTGTCCATAATTGCTTTTCTTATCCTACTATTTAATATCCCTCATTAGATATTTCATAACAGTGCCAACTATTACATTATGCCATATTTGCCATCTTCAGACTTTTTCATTTGCCAAATTCTTCTACAATCCCCTCTTAGTGCATTCTTAATGAAGGGTTCCCACTCTCTCTTATCTATTTTCTTTATTTCTCTGGAAAAAAATCAGTTACTATAATTGTTGAGAAGACCACAGTTATAGTAACTAATTATCTTTTGAAAAAAATAACAATCATTTTTCTTAAATGAAGTAAACTAAATCAATAACAGGGTGAACCATATTCAACTCCCTTTCTCTTCCTTGATATACAGCACCCCTCTCTTAATCATATTGAATCTTGATCTCCATACAGAAAATATTTCCATACATTCTTTTTCATAACACTATCAAAGAGAAGCATTTGAATAATGTAACTTTTCCAAGGAAAACTGATTTAATGCACCCCTTTCCTAAAGCAAAGGGTGCAATTGCTCCCCATACTTGCATCTTTTACTTCCATCAACTCTTTCCTAATTTTATCACTTCACTAATCCTAAACCTAGTCATCTAACCTGCTTTGAACTAAATTAAACTTCACTATCCTTTATTTCAATATATTTCTTAATTTTCACTTCACTCCTAAACACAGTTTCTAATAATGTGATCTTAGCTCCTCTAAACGTATACAAATTCCCTTATTCAGTTATTATTCAACCTCCTTTAATAAGTCCTCTAATAACTGTACAACATTTACTTTATCTTCTTTGACAGCAAAAAGTATTATTGGCAATAGTAAACCTCAGAATAAAGTGACTTTTCTTATCACTAATAAATGTAAGTAACCTATTTGAAATCCATAAGCACTCACAATTTCCAGCACAACCACATTTGCCTTGGTGATATCACCTTCTAATAAGTTTCCTGGCTTGGAGGAATCATCTCAATCATTTCCGTCATGATCAGTAACAATTCCTAAACAATCTTCCCTTTGATAGCCCATAAACCTATTTTTCCATTATGTCAACAATTTTGGCTAATCTTCTCTATAATTTATAATCTATATTGAAGCAAGAAGTCATTAATTCTTTATCATTATTTTTTTATGTGTACTTCCATCAGATTTTATCATAGATAAATATTAGGCTAGTTGCCCTTCTGGGCTATTTCTTGTACTCAGAATAACCTATCCCATTTGGTTATAGACTGACCCTACCCGTCCTGTGGTTGATAACTATATATTACCCCTAATGAGAATAACTGGGATCATACCATAGATAATTTGAGGAGGTACATGCATGAGATAAAGCATTTTGGAACTGAGTCTGTCCATTAGTAGAACAGAGAGCAGTCCTGGGTTAAATTTTTTGTGTGCCATCCATAACTCTGTTGCGCTGGAATATAGACAGGGATGAACTTTATTTTATGTGGATGGGGGAGTCTTTTCCAGATTAGTTGTATCCTCTAAAAGCAAACCATTCTGTTGATGTTGCTGTAAAGGTTTAGATCCATAGACTGAGTATTTCTAATGCCATTTGACTTGCTGATGCACAGCAAATCCATCAGAAATGGGTCAGAGGATGTCTTGTATGCCAGACACAGGCCACCTCATAGCAGTTTGTAGCATACCAGGTATAGTGACAGGCCTTTGTATAATGTGTTGTTTTGGCCTTGTATCCTTTTAGTAAGGTATCGCTGTATGCATTCCAGTTGTTGCATGTATCTAGACAGATACATGCAAAGGGGGCATTATATTTAAGGATTAGGTTAATGAGGGTATAAATGGGGACAATGACATCCCTAGTTCTGGATACAATCCCTTTGTTTATAAGCTGTGCAATGTACAAGGACTTTCTTACAGCAATGAACACATTTTGGTCAAAAGTTAAGCCACTGTTCATGTGTTCCCAAATCCCAAACAATCATGTCAGCTCATAGGAGCATATTGTCATTGTGGTAGTTCCCTGCAGTAGATTACCTCCTAAGGGATACAATGATGCATTTTGGGCAATTACTTCCCAAATCCGAACAACTGGGTTAACTCTTATGGGTATATTGTTAATGTGGTAATTCACTGTGATAGATGACTTCCCAAAGAATGCAGTAATACATTTTTGGCACTAGCTGTTTATTTGAGGAAACCCTTCCCATAGGATGGTTAAGTCATTTGGGAAGTCAATGGCTGCTCACTTACAAATCTATTCAGCCTGATGCCTTTGGTATTATCTTGTACTTCAGAAAAATAGATGCCAAACAGGAAAGGTCCCAGCATAGAACCCTGGGCTACTCCAATTGTGACTGCTCTCCTCATGGAGGTAACTTCCTATATTTTGATTATCTGCATCCTATCTGTGAGCTAGATGGCAATCCAGTGGGTGACAGAGGGGTTTATTCTCAGTTCCTTTAGCTTTCTTACTGTGCTTGAATGAGGACTTGTGTCAAAAGCTTTGGCCAGGTCGAGGTATACGGTGTGTACTGTTCTGCCTTCATCCATTGCTTTGGTGATGTTTTAAAAAAATTCCACCAGCTTGAGTAAGCATGACCTGTCTTTGACAAATCCAAACTGAGATGGGTTCAGTGTTTGGAGGTTCCCTATGGCCTGATTGACTAGTTCCATGGTAAGTATTTCCATTGCTTTGCATGTGAGGCGGGTCAGATTTATGAGTCTGTTATTACCTGGGTCTGTGGAAAGTCCTCCCTTAAGCAGGAGAATGACTGTAGCTGCTCTGCATTCATTTGGTACAAAATCTGTATAGAGGCTGAGACTGAACAGTGTTGTTAGGGATGTGGTTAAATTATACTTCATGGTATTCAAGATGCATCCAGAGATACTGTCAGGACCCATCAATGCAGTATGTGTAGCTTTTGATAGCACTTTTAGGGCTTGGTCCTGTGTGATAGCTGGAGATGAGCCAGCCTCAGGTATGTCTTAAGGGACAGATTGAGGGGAGATAGGGATAAATCTAATGCTAAATTTATCAGCCAGTACATTTGCTGTATCTTTAGCCTCAGTGTAGCTAACATCCTTCACAGTAAGCTCAGTGCATTGCTGTGTTGTGCTTTTGAGGTTATGGACATAACTAAAACTGTCTTGTGGTTGTCTTTGGCTTGGGTAGCTATTATAACCTCAAATTTGGGTTTGGTGAATTTTATTAAGCTGTTGAGTTTGTTTATTTCAGTGACAAGTGATGAACCTTATGGAAATTAACTTTTCTTACTATTGGTCAAAAGTATTTTCCTTTTATTATAAAGCTTGTTGATATTATGTTTCCACCATGTGGTTTGTTTCTGGGGTTTGCTCTGCACTTGTTCCTGGGGAGTACAGCTGCATGTCTGCAGTTGTTTACATTCTGGTATAGTGTGGTGTTGTACACTTCTACATATACAGTGGAGCTAAATAGGTCTGGTGGGGATTTGAAGCTTGCCAATGCATCATTTACGAGCAGGTAGTTTGTCTTACAAATTTATAAAGGTACATTGTGTGGAAGGGATCTCTTGTTTTAGTTTTATTCTGAAGAAAATTGCTCTATTATCAGACCTGATAAGTGATGAAGATACACTAAGTACGGTACAGGATGCTGCCATATTAGTAAGGACAGGATCTAAGATTCTATTCTCCCTAGTGGGTGCTGTGAATAATTGTTCCAGGGCATTTGGTTTCACAAAGTCCATGAATCTCAGTGCTTGTGCACTAGTGCTGGTGTAGGTTTCTCAGTCTATAGCTGGAAAATGGTATTGGTTTTAATACTGAGTGATTCTAGTTCCTGTAGATAGGTGTCGTGGTTTTCTTGTGTCAAAGAGGAAGTCCTATAGCTAATATACGGTATGGGACCTTTCTGATGGTTATTTGGACACAAAGAAGTTCTAGTGTTATGTGCTGCTTTACCAGCCTTCATGTGATTCCATACTGGATGTAGACTGAGACACCTCCATTACTTCCTCCCCCGTGCAGTAGCTGGTGTAAATGTGTGGAAATCGTTATAGCCCTGCACAGCCACTATTTCAGTTTAGCTATTACACTATTTCAGAACATGTCTCAGTCACTGTACAGACATCAGTGTCCTCCAGGGTGAGAAGGGCTTATAGGGAGTGAAGTTACTGGGTTAGGTTCCTGTCTTTGATCAGTAACACCTTCATATTTTCCTTTGCTTGTTTCATTATGTTGGAAGTTTTATCAGGCTGGTCTTGCCTAAAAAAAGGCACTATGGGGATGGACAGTATCTTTGCCAATATCAAAACCTGAGAGATGACAGATGCAGGCTATCCTTGGTGAAGCATTGTGATCTGTCAGTCATATCCTCCCAGGCTGACAAATATTAGATCATTTTTGAATGACACCAAAACTAAGCCTCTGAACTGAGTACTTAAACAGCTTTCTTTTATCTGCTTGCGCACTAGGCAACATGCTTTTACAGACTAACAAAATATGCATTTTTAGGCATGACTTGAGAAATCAATGTAATATTAAAGTAAATAGCTGTTAACACAAACAGTATATTTTATAATGTGTACAAATAAAAATCTTAATTTTTTTCATTTATAACTGAATGTATACTCATGTTTCTGTGCATTATGTGATGTCATTAGTGATGTTCAAAAATATGCATTTCTTTATCCTGAAAGAACTTGTAAACAGCATATGACTGCATGTAATTGTTCCATCTGTTCTTTGGTCAGTAGGTTTATCTTCTTCTTCTTCTGTCTCACATATACACACAGTTTACCTTTATACAACTATGACAACATTCCAGCACTCTTCACAATCTCATGATGTTTCATGCAAGTTATTTATGCATGAACTAGTGCAGCTAGCAATGGGTTAACTTTCCAAAATTTATAAGAAATCTTTATTTAGATGGTCCTTCTTTTCTCTTTCATTATGTCAATAAATCTTCCTTTCTGTCTTCTAGAATTCCAAATTCCTTTCATACAATAAATCATGAAATTCACCCACCTGTTTTTCACATTATTTAAAGAGAAATAATGAAGTCTCACCTGCTTGTCTCTCCCTGTTGGTTTTGCTAATTTACTAGCCCCATTGGTGATACTGTGGCCACGAGAAACTTTGCTTTGGCAGGCAAATGGCTAAAAGAAGGATATCTCACTACTTTATAGGGGAAATTTCTCTTGAGGCACCAATTCACATCCCTGGGGGATGCAGGCCCTGCCATTTGGAGGGACACATGGCTTAAAAAATGACCTACTGCAAGCCAGAGTATAGCAGTTCTTCTCCTAACACCACCCCTACTTGTAGGAGCACAGCAGAAACAACCCAGAGAAAAGACTGATAACAGTCCATCAGGGCCAATGCTCTGCCATAATTAACAAAGACTGATTAAATAAATAAACCTACTGATAAAGTGTTGGAGCATTGCCTTGAGTAATGATCCCCAAGAAGGAAGACCCCTCACTACAGTGCAACAAAGTAGGGCACTACATGACAGTGCAAACCCCCAAGGAGGTGGTTGGGGATTCTAAATGATATTGCGGTACAGTAGAGATCAAGTAATTTTCCCTTTTCCCCACTGTAGTGTGATCACAGAGTTGGTATAAGTAATTTGTAGGGGGTGTGGGGAGTACAAGAGGGGAAACAGCCCCTTCCCCCACAAAGACATTGTTTGTGTTGTTTGCAGGTGTTGTTTTAGGTCTGTTTTAGTTTATCAATTAACTGAACTGTCGACCGTATGGTCTTGACCACATGGCTTTTGACACTCTAGACATTTGATAAATTAATATAAAGCCAGCATATGCATCGCAGTTTAAAATGGTTTGTGGTGTTTACTTTCACAGCTCCCCCCCCCTACGTCAGGACTCAAAGGCTTAATCACTGACTTGTCTGTATGTTTGGAAAACAATGCACCTGATACACAAACACATTCACTACTGCCAGCTACTGCACTCTGTCAAAATCCAAAAGTCTTTATTAAGGACTTAGCATGTCACTCTTCTTATGTGCATTAAGAAGACACTGAGGCTTGGGTGTTCGTTTAAGTAGTTTATTAGTCATTTAAGTGGTTTATTGTATACAAATACATAGGCCACTGTGGTGTAGCAGTTAGTGTTGTCACCTCACAGCAAGAGGTTCTCCGGTTCAATTCCCGGCTGAAGTGCCTTCTGTGTGGAGTCTGCATGTCCTCCCCGCGGTCAAGTGGATTTAAAGACATGCAGGTAGGTGTGATCGTGTGTGCGTGTGCCTTCTTTGAAGGTTGGGCACTGGGCTGGCAACTTGACACTGTAAAAATTCACTGCCAATCACTAGTGGACCGGAGTTCTGCTGTGGCGACTCCTAATCCAGAAAAGCCCGAAAGACAATTAATTGTATACAAATCCATCAGGATGAATAACAGGAACATTAAACTTAAACAAACTATCTGACTAACTGAAAGACTACATACTTGCATGCTCTCACTCTGGCAGCTCACTCAAAATGGCACTCTTGGTTGCACATACTCAGTACTTATATGCATGTGTGCTGACTCACTAGAAGGCTTCTTAAAGGTATATCACACACACTGATCTACATTATAAACTTAAACTTTCCTTTACTGATTCTTTGTTAAAATTCTCTTTCTATTTCTCTGAATTATACATTTTTTTCCCTAGGTGCTTTTTGCTTACACATCTGCTGACCATCAAACTTTTCCATGATGCTGATCAAACTTTTCCATGATGCTGAGCCCACTGCTCTGCCATTGTGAATATCCCCAGTAGTTAAGTGAAAGCCAAAGAAAGGGGCCATCATTTATGCAGCCATGGAGGTGGTTTATATCTTCACCAGCATAAGGCAATAAGTGAATGTCTAATGAGGTCACAAATTGCCACCTTCATAACTAGTATGAGCACCCACATTACCATGAGTCATACTAATTGCATGTGTGTGTGTTTATATATATATATATATATATATATATATATATATATATATATATGGGTCTACTTCAGTAGACCGAATGTTCACTTACCCATCTTCCATAATGCCAAGACAAAAACGGCAACAACCCCACATCACTGACATCCCAGAACACTGACTTTCCTCTCCAGGGAAGTAACTGCTTGGCCACCATGTTGACCTTTGCCCCTTACCCCCACTGTAGTGCAATCTTGGAGTTGGTATATTTAGTTGGGGGTTGGGGGGTGGGGTGGGGGCTAAGTCCCCCACATGGGTGGGTTTACTTTTCTTTGGTTTTAATTTATTTTTAGGTTGACCAAGCGGTTACTTACCTGGAGTGGAAAGTCGGTCTTCCGGGACATTGGTGATGTGGGGTTGTTGGCATGTTCGTCTCAGCATTATGAAAGTCAGGTAAGTGAATGTTTGGTCTACTGAAGTGACCCCTTTACATATATATATATATATATATATATATATATATATATATATATATATATATATATATATATACGTGTGTGTGAGTGTGTGCATGTGTGTGTGAGTGTGTGTGTGTGTGTGTGTGTGTGTGTGTGTGTGTGTGTGTGTGTGTGTGTGTGTGTATGTGTGTGTGTATGTATATATATATATATATATATATATATATATATATATATATATATATATATACATGTGTGTGTGTGTGTGCTTGCACTTCCAACGCATGATACTGAATTCAACCATGACCACCTTGGGATCATGAGATCTATATTCACAATCCTGCCCATTTCCGTGTCTTGCAAGGCTCCTCTTGTATGATGTCAATCACCTGAACAAAAGCCATCTTTCTGTCATCCCAGGGAGGACAATCTGGTGTCAACCTTATAGTCTCACCCTCCCTTGTGAATGTCTTCCAGCATACAAGCTACTAGCTCAGCTTGGGTCAACGGGACTATAGTTTAGGCTTTTATGCCTCTACTTTACAGAGCTAGGCCAATTACACTTTTATTCCTGATGTTTTAAGAATTTTGGAAATACTTATTAAGTATTAAGTATAAGTACAGATATTACATTTATGTACTGTACAGAAATTTACCCTCATCATGGCTGAAAAGGGTCTTTCGACCATGCATTTACTAGGTTAAAATAATAGCTTTCTAATGGACTTGTGGCATAAGTGAATAGTAACAGAATGAATAAAACAGAATGGATTTGTAAAAATGTAAAGGTTATTTTTTATAAAGTTATACGCCTGATATGAGAAGATTAATACAAACAAGCAAGGTCGGTGGATAATGTCCATAGTTTGCATAAATAAAAAAATTTAAATAAAATGTAGAGTTTTACCTCTGCTTAACATTAGCACACATATAGGAAAGTTCAAGCTGATACAATATTGGGACACTTTGATAATAAAAGATGAATATGACTTTGGGGCTGCCAGTAATTTTCTAGAGTAGTTCTTGAATACTGTGCATGAATTAGGAAAAGTGGCAGAAGCTACTCAATAAAAACAAGAGATTGAGTTCCTGGCTAAACCTCTTCTGCAACAACAACAGAACGGATTGTTGGGACAGGTATATTTCACAGTGGATACTGATGCTATGGAAGAGACTCTCCATCCACATAAAACTAAGTTAATTCCTTCCATTTTCAAATGCACCTTAGATCTTTGCGTGGGAAATAGAAAATTTACCCCAGGATTGCCCGTTGTAGTACAGAATGAACAGAGGCATTTCCTAAATCCCTTATCCCATGCATGGGTCCCAGTGATTCTCATTAGGGGTAATATAATTACCCACAATGGGATTGGTAAGAGCACTCTAAAACCAAATGGGGTAGGGTATTTCAAGCACCAAAAGGGAAACTGGCCAGGCTCAAAATGGCCTGCAAGTGCAGCAAGCGTAGTACTTACTATGTACCTATAAAGACAGGAGCTCTAGTTCCGGCAAACTGAACGAAGGCAGCAAAATGGAAACTGTCGTGTGTCTCAGCAATGTACCAGGATAGTGAGCTATGAATGCTGAACATCAGTATCTCACTGAACGTGCACTGTGGATGCTTATAAAACAAGAATCTAATGCAGAAACTTGACAGATTCTTGCACAAAAGCGTAAATACCTGTGTAAGCATGCTGCACTGCCATGATAGGACATTAGTATAACAGGGAAAGCATCTGCCTCTGTAGCAGTTTTTAACATTTTTTACTAGAACACTGTCAAATTATTTAGTTAAAGTTAACAAAAAATGCACTTGTTTCTATACAGGGCATGTAAAAAGTAGGCAAACATCCTGCATGTGTCAACCTTTAGGAAGTGTCCTATGGTTAAAGTTACTGGGAACAATATAACACTTTTGTTAGCTTGGTAATTTCTTTTTTAACTAGTGTAGCTTGATTTAACACAATATTCAATACTCCTGTTTATGTGAGGCCACAAGAAGTGAAACTTTTCCTTGTATTTAGGATTCCTATATGTTCTTTACTAATTCACATTTATAGTAACTTATGGTGCATTTTCACTAGACATCATAAAGTCTTTACCAAATCCTGCCATTATTTAGAACAGTCATCCTCAAGCGACCTACTGATTAAAGGCAGGCATCATGTAAAAATGTGTATGTACTGTGTGCAATGCTCTGAAATCATGAAAACGATAACATTGCTAGGCACATCCCTGGTGCAAGGCTTGACCTTAGAGAAGTGCTTAACTCCTAAGTGATGCCAAGATCAGATCTGAAGGTAGGGACCAACACCGGACAGTGACCAACAGCAGCAGTAAGTAAAACAGCCTTAAAATCGATTAGATATTTCCCTCTGCCAACCTCACAAAATGTGTGGCAGAATGAAGTGTCTAAAAAATGTTCAAACTCTTTATACTAAACAGAGACACTTAGTGTTGTCAAATATTCAACAGATGGAAAGAAAGTTTTTTACTGTCTTTTAATGACATTGCGTTCCTACACTTTTTTCTCTTCTGTGACTTGGTGGTACATGGGAATAGATAGAGCTCCATGCACTGCCAACAATTATGATCAGGTCACCAGTCATAGCCCATTTTTATTTATTCTTGACATGAATGCAGAATCACCTCTCGAGTTTACTTCACATCCACGTCTTGAACGCATAAGTTAGTTATGGTCACCAACCCAGTCATAATCCTCTATATTAGGAGGACAAAAAACACTCATATTGTTTGTCTAGAGTACAGTGCAGTGGAGCTATTAAGCCTTGTTTTCCCCTTGCTATACATATTTTCACATTTGCATTAATATTTTCATAACTTAGTATGCTAATGTTATTGAAGAGCACAGCATAGCAAGAAATGTTATGGTGGGAGACAAAGAAATACACAGCAATAATCAATCTGTCATGCACTTCAATGGACATATTGCTTGTTGTTAACCATTATGAAAAAATATGCTTTATGCCCATATTTTCATCAGAACTAACAAATCCAAGTAACTTACAAACTATTACATGATGTCAGCTGAAACCTTAGATGATATTGAATAAAAGAGATACTGCATGCAGAAATAATGGTCATGTTTCTGTAAATATCAAAGGAAAGAAACAGCCAGAAAGAAACTGTTCATCCTCATATGAAAGTAAGTTTAACTAGCAAAAATGCTGAGGTAAGTAAGACTTTGCTATATTAGCATTTCTCATTGCGAAGAACAGTTTTTAGTGAACACTGCTGTTCCTACTATACGGTTGACAAAATATTTATATATTTTTAATTTGCATTTCAAAAATGCTCAGGAATTTCAGAATGCCTATAGGCTGCAAGAGGTGTGAACCCCACAGGTGCTAGGCGTGATGCAGATATGATGTGGTTTCTCAAAATGGAAAGGCATGAAGTACAGAAGAGAACACCACTAAATGTTACTCAAAGTTTGAATGAAA
The DNA here is from genome assembly GCF_019279795.1 of Protopterus annectens. Lineage (NCBI taxonomy): Eukaryota > Metazoa > Chordata > Ceratodontiformes > Protopteridae > Protopterus > Protopterus annectens. The sequence continues at coordinate 1,506,881,977 of NC_056746.1, read as the reverse complement.
AAATAAGCCACAGATGACAGAAAAAGACTGATACAATAAGCAGCATTCCTGGGTATTATTTATTTTGTTTAAGTAAAGATAGCAGTTTGAAGCCTATAAAAAAGGGCAATTGTATTCATGGCACAGAGGATAAAGAATTGACTACAGCCCTGCAGATCTGTGTTTGGCTAACATGCCCATTCATGACATGAGCCCACTTAGTGGAATGAGATTCAGGTGTCTGATACCTTCCCACTCTCTCAATCCTAGACAGTAGAAGAGTTCTGCTATACCCCCCCAAAGCCTAAACAAGCACGTTACTCAAATGCAGCAATTGCAATTGGCAAACTCAGCATCATTGCATGTATGCATCATTGCATTTGCACTATTGCATGATGTTTCCTACTAGGGAATAAAGCAGGTAAGTCATAGCTCCTAACCTACCAGATGGTGACTAAGTTCTCCAGTCACCTCCATATTTCATTAGTAGATGCAACTGCTTCTGTTGCTACAAATGGTAGTTTGGGTGTGGATACTTTGTCAAAAGGGTGGGGTACAGACTATAGTTTGGAGGCAGCAAATGGGAGAGCAGGGAAAACAAGCTGGTTAAAAAAGTTAATTTATTCGGTGTAAGTTGCTAGAAACAGGAAGTCTACAGTGTAAGCTGTAATGCATTCTTCTTCTAGTAGTAACCACTTGTGCTTCTCTCTACAAATGAAGCAGGCAGCAACCAAGCAACTCTAGGTGTTACAAAACTGTCCATAGAAGTCAGAAGCACACACAGTAACGGGCTGTAGGTAAGCGTCTTTATGGGAAAAGAGTGAGCCTAGAAGTACCAATTCCAACACATGTGAGAATGAACTTGATCAGGTTGCTACTAAATTTCCAAACTGTAATCTTGTAGTAAAGCAACCTATTAAGCAAACCATGTGCTCAGAAAACTATCAGATAGTATGTAATTGAAGATAGGGTCCTGATCTGATCACGTCACTTCTAGTAACTTTATAATCAGTCCATCAGATAAGCCTAAGCATTTAAGTCAGAAATCATCAAAGGTTTTTTACTTTTTAGTTTGATTTACACAGGACAAAGTCCCTTTCATCAAACAAGGAGGCAGGACCTGTTAAATTAATGTGACTAAATCCAAGGGACCCTTAAATTAATGTAACTAAATCCAAGGTTGTACTACGTCAAATCTTCTTGTGAGTATTGATTTGAACACTTAGGTTCATCCATCCAGGCTTACCTTAACTGAAAAGCTACTTAATCAGACACCCATGTGCTGTACACAAGGGCAGGAAACTGTTAAAGGCCTTTTATGACAAAGCACCATATCTAACAAGAAATAAGAACAAAAGTTCCTTTCTGAATAAAAATTACTAACTTAAAGTTAAGGCAAGCACATTTGTAAAAGCATATTTATTTATTTGTTTGTTCATTGATTCATTGATTCATTCATTCATTTATTTATAATGATTCAGGTGTCCTCCATACTACCCATAAACAAAGAGTTCTGTAGTTAAACTCTGGGGTTGCTATAAGTTAAACTAAAAAGGAAAAGCATTCTACAATGATTGCCCCCGGTCAAATATGTGGCTTTTTCAGAGATATGGTTGGCATTATGCAAACTGATAAATATGTCCTTCAGTTGAGTGACCCACTCTCCAGCTAACATGTTTTTTTTCCACAGTTTGAAAATAGTTATGTATACCTACACATCTACCTTTAGTTTATTTACATATTTATTTATTTATTTAACATTTGTTTACTGGGAAAGTCCGACTTGGAATGAACCAATTTTTCAGCGGAGGCCCAGGTAGGAACGCTCCAGACGTATGTCTTTTAGCTGTTTAGTCATTGCAAAAGCATTTTGTGTGATACACTTTGTATAATGGAAATGTGAGAGCTGTTTAACTACTAATTTACTACTGGCAAATACTTTCAAGCCCCACCAGCTCTCATTACCCCTATAACCAACCTCCACAGCACTGCACGTGCGTTCTCCTCACCAGCAAGTCCTCCCCATCGGCCTACAGGAAATCAGCACTTACTCCAAATTCAGAATGCAACTCAAAAAGCACCTCTTCATCCAAGCCAAATATTCCTACTGCAACAAAACATATCAGTTACATGCTATCTCAACTCCTTTCCACTTCTCTGCTCACTGAATTACTGAACGTTGACCCACTTTAGAAATTCATGTCTATATTGTACATTTCACTCGGTTTGTTTACTGTAATGCATATATAGTCTATGTAACTAATCTGAACCAATTTGTTAACATTTCTGCTGTTTTTTTTATGTAATATGTTTTGAATTTCACCCGAGCTGAGTCTGTAAAATTAGTCAATATTGATCACTGCACTACCTGGTAAACACACATATATATAAATAAATAAACAACCAAATAATTATCTGTGAGTCCACTTAAAGCATACACAGTACTCATAAATCCACATTCAATGATCTGGACTTTGCCCTTTTCCGCAAAGTTGTTGAGCCCTGGAGTTAGCATATATGAGTTCAGGGACCCACGCATATGCGAGGGAGGGGTGTTTGAAGCTTGCTGTCTGCAAAAAAAAAAAAAAAGATTTGTTTCATGTTTACTGAAACTAGATTACTTCAAAATGTGTTCTTGGTAAGTGGATTCACAGTTGCAGCTATTTATACAGTCATCACTAATCATGTAATATTAGAAGCAAATTCTCTCTGTGTGTGTGTGTGTCTTTCGGCTTTTTCCCGGTTAGGGGTCGCCACAGCGGAACTCCGGTCCGCTAATGATTGGCAGTAGAGTTTTACATGCTGGCTTGCCGGGCCTAACGCACAACCTTCAACGAAGGAAGGCCCATTCACGCATGTCGTCACACAGTAGACGCTTTAACTGAGAATCGAACGGGCAATTCTCTCTACTAACCAAAAATTCCTAAAATGTGCTTCTGTATTTTAAGGTAGTTTTTAACTGCAAGAAACTCAACTCAAAGGTAAGATGCCAACCAAGCTGACTACATGGATCTCCAGGTAACAGAGGTAAGGTGTATAAAGGAACATGTTTGGGTAAAATTTATCACTGCCCAGAATGTTCAGGCACTGCTATGAGATATATGATATATTCATGGAAATGTATGTTCACTGTATCACTGTCAGGCATGACAGTGTTAAGCAGAATTTAAAAGCCAGACCTCACAAAGCAGCTTGCATGAGAAGAAGTGCAACTGATTATAAAGTCACACAAATTAACCTCTTTAATTAGAAAAGTTCAAAGTGAATGAGATGAGCCAGCCTGTTATGCTCACATGAAGCCAGATCTACATGCACACAAATATTGCAAGCACGGGCAATAATGCCCTTCTACCCTACCAATCTGCCAAAGCAATCATTCCCATATATGTCCATGTTGTTCTTAAAATATCTAAACTAGCACTTGCTTTAATATAATTTAGTAGTCTGTTCCATACCTCGGCTACTTTCTCAGGGAACCAACTGACAAACATCTCATTTCTATATAATCTTCTGCATAAATTGTCTGAGAATTTTCTTCTACTTTTTGATAACCCCAGGTATTCCCAGAGGTAGTTGTCTCTAAAAGGTCTGTATACCCGAGTAAGTTCTCCTCTTAAACATCTATTTGTGCCATGAGACACTGTACAAGTTCAGATAGTTTAGTCTTTCATATTAACTTACATTTTCAAATCCATAGATACCCCTGGTATATTCCTGCTGTACTCTTTCCAAGTTACTCATACTTGTTTTCTTATAAGATTCCACATTGCTGTGCATACTCCAGTTTGGGTTTAATGTCACTTAACAAATAAATATCTCATCATTACTCATTTCATAGACTTCATAAATCTTTTCATACAACCTATTTGTCTATAACTATCATTAAAGAATTGATTGATATGATTAGAAAAACTCAAAACTAGATCTACCCATATACCCGATCCTTAAATGAATCTACAGTTTCAATCACTCTGTGCTCTATTAACTTTTGCCCCTATGATCTATGTTTCTGAGATCTCATATGGTTAGTTTTTTATGTATGTATCAGCAAACGATTCTCCTGTGCCCAAATAGCCCATCCAGTCAAGTTCTTTTGCAGACATGCCATATCTGTAACACATGTAATCAGTTTACCCAGTTTCAAGCCATCTGCATACAAACTGTAAAACACCTCAGATGAAAAAGATAGACTGAAAAGATACAACCTAAACAAGCATGGGGCTAGGACAGAATTCTGTGGGACACCTTGACAATGTTTATCCATCTTATCAAGATTATACCATTATATAGCATCATGTTACAAGTAGTTATAGATCATATATTTTCAATGGGTCCACTTTGTAATTTCGAAACTTCAAAACCTCAAACATCACAATCCCGAAGTTCAGATATTTGAAGTGGTGAAATCTCAAAATAAAAAAAAAAAACTAAAACAATAAAACATTGGCAATCACATTTTTGCAGTGGGGCAAGCCCCCATCCACTCCCCCCAAACCCCCTGCTACTTAAATATACCAACTCTGAGATCGCAGTGCATTGAAGAGAACAGTAATGTTACCATTCTGCACTGTCGGGCGATCTCAATTGTTCAGTTTCAGATTTCAAAACTTTGAACATCTGAAACTCGAAATTGTGGTGTTTGAAGTTTTGAAGTTTTGAAATTACAAAGTGGCCCCATTTTCAACATACATATGATGATATTCATTAATGTGCTTATTTATATATTGATTGCATTTATTTATGGGGATAGCCGTTCTGGACAGAAAGCTACCCCTTTTCAGCAGAGGCCCAAGGATAAAAGCTCCAGAAAAATTACATTATTTATCTCATTATGTTCTTTATGTAATCAACAAATATACAAAATGTAAACAGAGTATAAATTATAGCATAATGTAAAGAGCTATGAAACATATTTAGAAATGAACTTTCTAGGAGGTCAGAAAAGGAGGAATTGGAGGATTAGTATTAACAGGTAAGAGAAAGTAAAGCCAGGTTCCACAACAGCGTAGTGTAAGTCCAAAAATGCAAAATAAATGCTGCAAGGGTAAATCCAAACCTTTTTAATGTCTTAAAACCAGACGTCTTAGCGCTTTCGTTCACCACCATTGGACTTCATCAGAAACCTGTGAAAAATAAACTAAGTCCCCTTATATAACCTTTTGAAAATTGCACCAAAAATTTTAAAGTGACATACATCAAATAAACATACACAAACCCAACACTTTAAAACACAGACCATTCAGTGATGTAAAAAATATAGCTATGAATTGAAATATATCTTATTTGAAATAAAACTTAAAAGGTTGTAAAAATAATCACAATACATTTTTAAAATACAAGATGCTCTCATCTTTAGAGCAGGTGTCAAAGAAACCACATCATTGATGCCTGGCAGGCTAGTGGCATTCAACAAAATTTGCCAAAAAACTCTCTTTTTTCTAGGAGAGTTTCCCAGTCACCACCCCTAGGTTGCAATTCCACCTTTTCAAGTATGGAGAAGGCAAATTTCTTGAAATCATTACATCTTATACTATGTCGAACAAGGGCATTACACTGGTGAGACCTTTTTATAGCATAAGTGTGTTGGTAAATACGGGACTTAAGGGCACCAATGGTCTTTCCTATGTAGAAGGCAGGACAGGAGAAACAAAAGGCAATCTAAACCACCTCCTTGGTATTGCAATCATATCTGCCTTCAACAGTAATCAAATTCAGAAAGCCAGACACTTGAGAACTGTTACCCTCCAGGATGAACCTACATTGCCTACATGAACCACATTTCTTCATACCCCAAATCCTCATACATTTATCTGAGTTCCTATCCACTCCATTCAAACATGTTTTGTTTGATTCCAGTTATTTTTGTAAACAGATCTAGGGTTACCCCAAGCTTCTCCAGGAGCACTAAGCTTTCCAAACTGTGGTCCAGTGGCTTTTTATAGCATCCTAAAGGGACTCTATTCCTCTACTGTATGCCAACACCAAAGCCTGAACATAGGCATCACCATTCAACTCTGACATAGGAGTTACTGGATCTCAGCTATTGCTGTTGCCATCACCGAATTCCAAGATGGGATGGTATCTGGATGGTCGATTTTCACAAACATACCTAGAAACCTCTTCTACCATGGATTCTGTGTATCTCCTCTCCTTAAACATATCAATCAGAATCTGATCTTCATGGAAAAATTGGGAATCATCAGACACCAATCGGCTTGTTCTGATAAGCTGGCCCTTCACCAAGTTATGTGTTTGCCATATGGGGTGCTGGCTATCGTAATGTAGGTAAGAGTTAGAAAAGGTAGCTTTTCTGAATATCGTAGATTCATATTTTTGCTTAGTTGTGTTCTTGTACAGCATAATGTCTAGGAAACTAATCATATTTTCATCAGAACTGAAGGTGAATTCCAACAATTCTGTGGAATGGTTCAAAAAATGTATAAATTGAGGCAATTGTTCCTCATTACCGCCCCATAAAATAAAAATATCATCCAAATATCTCAGATATACTTTGAGATAAGATGAAAAAGGTGAATTGAACACTACCGTGGTCTCCCAAGTCCAAAGCACCATATTTGCAAAAAGGGGGGCAGTTGCTGCCCCCATTGCTACACCTCTGTGCTGTTTAAAAAATTCACTTTCCAAGAACACAAAATTATTGGAAAATACAATTTCCATACATTGCAACAACAGTTGTGCTTCAACATTCCTCAAGTCAGTTACCTTGACATATTGCATGATGAAACATCTCTAAGCCTTCATCATGATGTATAACAGAGAACAAGTCTTCAATGTCTATGGTAACCAGTATTGCATGTTCAAATACACTAGTACCCAAGATTACCTCCAAGAAATGCCAGGAGTCCCTTAACAAGCATAGTTTTTCAACCATGAAAGATTTTAACTTCATGTCCACAAACTTGGCCAAGGGCTCAGTTTTAGACCCACCAGAAGCCACAATAGGCCTCAAAGGAGGGTCTTCCACACATTTGTGGATCTTGGGGATACCAAAAATTCCCAGTATATGAGGATGTTTAACCATAAAGAAGTTTCTGAGGTCAACAGGAAGAACAAAAGTAAAAAAAAAGTATTCTATAAGATAATCAACAGCCTGATAAGCAATGTTGATCTCATTATGTGAGGCTTCTACAAAGAATCTTCCATTGTGTAGATATTCAAGCATTTTGGAAGTGTAAAGACACTTGTCCATAAAAAATACACCACGGCCCTTGTCCGGATTCATGATACGAATATTTTCATCCTTGACAAGGGCTGCCAAGGAATTCCTCTCAGCCAAAGTTAAACTGCGGAATTTGGGTTTATTGTTCTTTTGCCTCCATTTGCTTACACTTCGCTCACAAAGCTGCTTGAATAAAATAATACCAGGAAGCAAAGGAGGGTTATATGTACTGGCTCTTTTTAGGTTTGATGAAGTATTATCAATAGAAGGTGGAAGGATGCACCTAAGGTTAAGCTTCCCAGTGAAAGTTTGTGTTCTGTAATAACATCCACCACATTAGGTTGCCTAGAAGGCACAAATTTAAAGCCTTTATGCAACAAGGAACCTAGGGCATCTGTGAACGTGAAGGCAGAATAGTTGATTATTTTACAACTCCCCAAAGGGGAAAATAGAAACAGTACTTGGAAAATTGTTGAGGGAATTGTCCAAACATGTCATCTCTGATATTTCTGACTGTGTTGCCCCCTTTTCCGAAAATCCTGGTTGGAAGGGTTATTCCTGGATTCACCCTGATAGTTATTTTCATGTCTTTCCCTTCTTTCCTCTATTCTTTTAGACCTTCTTAGACACTAGAGTGGTTGTTGTGGTTGTTAGGGTTAGTGAAATTTTCTTGCCCAGCCTGTTCAGGTACCAGGCTAGCACGTTCCTGCGAAACTGCAACATCAGGGGGGGGGTTGGATAAACCTTCTTATTCCTGTAGTCACCAATGTCCCTGGTAATTTTCTTTTGCTTCTTCTGAATAGCACTACACTCATAGTCATGGGCCTTATGTAAAATCTCCAGAAACTCATGAGCAAGGAGGAAACAGCAGATCTTGCTTGATGTCAGAGTTGGGCTTCTGAAGTTCCTCTTCATATCCTGATAGGCATCACATATTGTCCCAAACTATAAGGTTCATAAATTCAATTCCTATATGGTCAAAAAAATCAAGCAGTTCCATGTGAAACACTGAACTGGACCCATCTGTTAGCAATACAATAATGCAGGAAAGAAGTGCATTTAAGAGAAAATGTTTTATGACTGGTAGAAGGAAGAGAGAGCGGACTAAGAGGAAATATTGCATGAGTAATTAAGGATATAGTGCTTGAAAAGAATAGGATAAAGTAAGGAGCAGGACATGGATCCTAACAAGGTGTGTATGTACAAAGCTAGGTATCATGAAGGTATTTTTATGCACTTTTAAAAGAGTTCATATTTACTGTGCTTCTTAAACCCAGAGGATGGGAATTCCAGATTTTAGCTAGAGTAAATAAATTCAAAGTGTCACCAGCTGAGTTGTTAGCTTTTGTAACATTTAATAACATTTTGTCAGCGGATCTCTGCTGTCTACTTAGGGTATAAAGTTGGAGAATATTTTTCAGACTAAGGCATTTGCCTGGATAACAGATGAGTTTGTTGGGAAGATGTAAGGAAATGCCTTAGCTTTAACTACTGAAGTTTTTTAAGGCCAGACAGTGATGGGTCCCATAATGATAGTTGGTGGCAAAGTTTGCCAACTTATTATAGTACTTTTCCAAGAGATGAGTGGGTTGTAGGTTAATCAAGATAGGAACAGCTTGAAGTAGTGTATGGATGAGATGGGACTGAGCAGTAATTTTTCTGTGAATATCTGTGAGGTATTGTTTGACTCTGTAGACAGCACCCAGCTTTTGGTGGGCGTTTAATGCTCCTAAAACCTAATTTAACTTCAACCCCTACCTCTCATTCCACAGGAATCACTACACACCCATCTGCTACCTTCTCCCTCAAACCTGTACCTTCTAGCTATATCAAAACTTTACTCTCTAACTTAAAACCCTGCTCTGCATCTACTGCCAAAATTCCTGCTACCTTTCTAGAACTGGCAGCAGACTCCCTTGCCCTACCAACATCTATCGTTATTAATTGCTCTATTCCTGAAGCAAAAGTCCCATCCATATGGAAACTATTGCACACTCTTCCAATACATAGAGGGGGTAACTGCTCTGATATCTCCAACTTTCGAACCATTGCCCTCCTCTCTCCTCTTTCAAAAGTGCTTGAGAAGTGTGTACATAAACAAGTTCTGCAATATCTAACTCCGGAAAATCTCTTAACACCTGCTCAACACGATTTCATACCCAAACATAGTACTTCCTCTGCACTCTTATCCTTTCTTAACGCAGTCTCTCTTGCCAGGGATGACCACAAATTGATTTCCTGCCTATTCTTGGACATGTCAAAAGCTTTTGACACAGTTTCCCACCCTCTCCTGCTGAACAAGCTGCATAACCTTAACTTCTCCTCAGATACTGTAAAGTGGTTCTCAAGTTATCTCTCCGACAGATCCCAATATGTTAAATGGTAATCTGCTCTCTCCCTTCCCCGGAGAAAAATGGGTGTACCCCGAGGATCAAATTTAGGACCACTACTATTTAACATCTTCACTAACCTACTCTATATCTCCTGTCATCTTTCATCTCTAGTACAGTATGTCAATGACTCTACTGTTACTACTTTTCCCAACTCATCCTCTGAGCTTCTTGCTGCTACCCAAACTTCCTTCAACTCAGTCGAATCTTGGCTCACTGATAACCAGCTCATACTCAACCCTAAAAAAAACAAACTGTTACACTTCCTCCCAAAAAATGTCTCCAATATCAAACCTTCATTTACCATTCTATCCCTTAATAACACTCCTATTCAATTTGAACCCAACACCAAACTACTAGGAATTACCATAGATGACCAACTAAAATTTGATATGCATGCTCACAACTGTATCAAAAAGACTCACCAGAAACTAGGACTGCTCTATAGATCAAAAAAATGCCTTTCCTCCAATGCCAAGGTCACTCTCTCACACTCTTTCCTCCTACCCAGTCTAATGTATGGCTCTCAGATTCTTACTAACCTCAACTCCACCCTCCTTGCTAAACTTGAAACTACCTACAATAAAGTGGCTTGATTTGCTGCCCAACAAACCTACAAATTCCATCACTGTATATTGTTAAAACTTCTAAACTGGTTAGAACTACCCCACCAACTTCAACTCCTTCAGCTCCAAATCATTCACTCTGCCCTATACCAACCTTCATACTGTCCAACTCTATCTCCTCTTATCTCCCTCTATTTACCCACTAGACAACTATGAAGCTGTAACCAAAATCTGCTCCAGATCTACAAACCCAAACCCACCTTCGGATGCAACTTATATGGTTACCACCCCTTCATCACCTGGAGTAAACTTCCTCTAGATATTAGGACCCTTACCAACCCAAAACAATTTAAGGCTGCTACTAAAAATCCCCTAATAAACCATCGGTCCTACTTCTGCACACAGCGTCCTTAATTTCATTCCCTCACGGCCTACTTCTCAACCAACTCTCATACTAAATCCAACCTGTTCTCATTGTACTCTCACTTACTCTCCCTTTCTAACCAGAGTCTTCCTTAGTTGCTCAATTTACTATCTACAAAGCTAAGTAATTCTCATTACTACCGCCAACTACTAGCAGTGCTGATCTGAAGCAACTAAAATTCTTTACCATCCATTTTCTTTCTTTGCTCTTACGCTCCTCTTTTTCTTCCCATTCTAACTCACATGCCCCATACTTACTACAGCCTCAGTTTCATTCCAAATCATCTGTACTGTATTTATGTTACCTACTATATTTTGCTTTTTAAATTAATACTGTTTCATCTACTGTTATATAAATGAAAATTGTAAAACTGTTTTTTAAATTGTTCTCAAATTGTTTCATGTAACCCTATGGAGCTTTTCTCCCAGGGTCTCTGCTGAAAAGGGGCTTTTGGCTCAGTCAGACTAACCCGGTCAACAAATGTAAAATAAATAAATAAATAAATTATGTGATCATCAAATTGTAAGGTTTCATCAATATTGACTCCTAGAAACTCAGTCTGATTACTAGTTCTATGTTGGTGGTGGTCGAGGGAATGATTTTAAAATTATTCAACTGCTTTGGGCTAAATATGATCAATTTTGTTTTTAATGGGTTAATGAGCAGATGTATATGAAATAGACATACCTCCATGGTGGAGAAAGACTCTTGGATGAGTTATGTTTAATGTATCTATGCTTTTATCAGAACAGATGATTGTTGAGCAATTTGTGTACTGTATGATAGTGGCTTGTTCAGAAGCTAGATGGAGATCATTAGTGAATATATTGAACAACAGGAGACATAAAATGGATCCTTGAAGGGCACCCATTGTAATAGAAAGGAAAGAGGAGCTGTCATTTTGCCAATTTACTGCATGTGACATATTTGGGAGGCAGCTGGAAAACCAAGGTAGTGAAGTTTTATGTATTAATAGGCAAGCTACATTTGAATCAGTTTTTAAGCTTTGGATGAATCTATCAAAAGTGCTGAGACTAAGATCAAAGAGTTTTGTTTTTGATTATAAAACTAAAGAGAGCTGTACATGTACTATGAAAAATATGGAAACCATGCTGTGTAGGGAAAGGAGTCAGTTGTCCGTGAGAAAGCTGAGAAGTTGAGACCAGATACACTTCTCTAGAATTTTCAAAAGTGTACACAGTATGGCGTTAGGCCTGAAGTTTGACAGTTCATTTGATTTTCCACCTTTATGGATAGGAACAATGTAACACCTTTTCCATAAGATTGGGACTTGGACTTCTAGTGATGCAGTAGTTGATTAGAATAGAAACAGGAAAAGCTAGGGCGTCAGCAGTAATTTTTAAGTACTCAGATGATATGCTATCAGTGGCAAGGTTTTATGGTTAGTAATACTTATTTGATTGTAGAAATTGAAACTAGTTTGAGTGCAGGTATTTTGGGGGCTAACAATGGAGGGGAGGAACCTGTGTCTGCCTGTGCCAAGGGTTTAATAAAGAAAGGTTACTGTTTGGATGAAGTGGGAATTAGACTTGCTGGCTATGCTGTCAGTTTGGTTAGATGAAAGAGGTATAGGTTATGTTAGTGTACTGGGTTTTAACAGCTGGTTGATTGTAGTTCAGAAAGTTTTGGTGCTGTTAATTTGTTGCCTCTATATTAATATAGTAGTTTTTATTATCAGTTTTATTTTTATTTTTAGTGCAGTTTCTGAGGCATTTATAGTATTGATGGGCAGCTATGGTTTTTAACTTGCTTCAGTTGTTTTCCAGGCTATGTCACTATTCCATGTACAATTTATTACTTTTCGAGAGCTCAGATGTTGGATTAATTTGAATTCTTTTGGGTGTTATTGGGACTAGTTCATTTACTATATTAAGGAAAATTTAGTAGAACAGAGTTACAGCTTTATCAGGTGGAAGGATTAGAAAAGCTCACCAGTTGACTGATTTCAGTGTTATTATCAATTGATCCTTTCTCATTTATTTTTCTACAAGAAGGTAAACTCATGGGTCTGTATGACTCTGGGTTTGTTCTATTCCCCTTTCCCTTAAAGATTGGTTTAACAAGTACATATCTCCATTTTTGAGAAATTTCCCTATATTAAATGATCTACTGAATAACAAATATAATGGTACCGCAAGTTCATACAGAACATTTGCCCTGGTCATTATTATTAATTCTGTCTCCTCTCTGTGCTTTGTTTCGGGCCAGTTTGCATGTATAATCTATTTTAATTTCAATACTCAAAGTTACCTGGATGTTACTAGGATGATTTGTCACACCATTTTGTGGAGCCAAACTCTTTTGCATAAGATTTTGTAAATAGGATTAATCTGCTGATTTTGAGAATAAAGCTTAGAATCTACATGCAGTTTATTAATTTGTAGGTCTTTACTCCCACCTCATCTTATGTATCTATAAAATGGTTTCTTATTATGTTCAAATGTGAAGAAATGGTATATAAAGATATTTTCTTGGTCTTGTCCCTCACTATGTTTATTTTTTATGTCTAGCTTGTTTATTTCAGTTTTCAATCTTATACTTTGATCTCTTTTCCATTTCTTATCATTTGTGTCTGTCATCTTAACTAAGTATATTTTTCATATAAAAATGTATCCTCCAGATCTTGTGCCTAGATCCTGATGGTTAATATCTTATTGATTTTTTTACAATCAAACAATTTCTCTTTCAAAACATATGTTATTCCTTCTTTAGTTTTTTCACTGAACTCCTCATTCCAATTAGTTTTACATAGTTACTCCTTTGCTTCCATATAGTCTGTTGTTAATTTTCTGTGCATTGGTTTAGATTTCAGTTTGGTGGAATTATATAGGTGTAATTTAATCTTCATAACAGCCATGGTAAAACTTGATACAAAGTGACAGCAATGTGCTTAGGACCACAGTGTCTAGTATGTTCCGTTCCGTGGAAGGTGTTATTTTACAATCCTAAGTAATATTTGTTCCTAAACATGCATTGTATATCATTTTCTTACTAATGTTGCTGAAGCAATATTATTCCAGCCTGTTTCTAGTAAATTTAAGGACCAGATTCACAAAGAGCAAGTCTGCCCTGACTCTGAAAGACTTATTCTCAGGCCTTACACTGAAGTATGTCACTTAGACTATCTATAAACAGGCTTAGACCAAGGGGAGGGGGGGGGGAGAGATTCCAAAAGACCTACTCAGGCTTTATACCAAAGTAAGTCACTTACAACAAGCCAGATTGCAAAGGACCTGATCTGAGAGCAAGTGTTTCGGACTCGGGACCTAAGTCCATAGCCACTACTGTTTTTCTCTCCTGTGTTTCATGCAAGAAATGTATGAATTCTTTTCGACCATCAGCACTTGACTTTGGTTGTCTATACACTCCCAACAATTATATGCTCCAGAGTTGTCATTATTGTCCCAGTTACACAATCTACAGTATTAGTGTTATTATCAAACATGAAATAATCACAGTCTCACAACTATCTTTAATCCCTGTCATAACACGTCCACCTCATTTTTTTAGAATTGTCTGTTACAGTAAAGGCATTTGTACTTTGACAAAATTAATTTCCAGTCATTGTTCATTAACCATGTTTCACAAACAATAACATCAATCTTGTGGGAACGTAACAAATTTTCGATATGATAAGTAAGCATCCAAATTACAAGGACCTCAGTAACATTCAACTACATCACAGACAAAGCCATTAGTAAGTATTAAAGTTAACATTTTCAACATACAGGGCATGCAGAATCATTTCTAAATGACAGCCACTTCATCACGTCTAGAAGTATGGATATTGAACGGCCGAAAAAACAGACTTGACTGTATGAAGTCTTAAGATGGCCATTTCTCTGAATATTCCCATTCCTCTGAGGTATCCACATACATACTTTGCTTAATCCCACCCATAGGCTCCCAGGCAAGCCCACCATGACATCACAAGGGCCTCAATAAAGTTTCACACCCACCCTGATATGATTGGTGGCATGCATCGGACACACCCACCAGTTTTACTATATATTTTGGAATTTGTAACCTTGTTCTTAGTACACTTAAGTAGTGCTTGAATTCTTCACTGCATAAAAGGATTGGAAATGAAGTTCATCTACTGAGATTTTTTCTGCTACATTTTGCAATTCTACTGAGATTTTTTCTGCTACATTTTGCAATTCTACTGAGATTCTTTCTGCTATTCAAGAGGTTCTTTTAACCTACTTTTTGGCCACCCACCAACTGGGACACTGCGACACTTCTAAAGAGCGTTCTTCACTAGTTTGTTAGTTTCTTTTCTCTGAGGTGTATCAGTTATGGAGTTGAAATATATATGTTCAGGGGCGCCGAGATGCAGGTTGGCTTGCCACTGCAAAAAAAAAATGCTTAAAGGAGAAGAATGATGTTTGGTATTTGCTTTTCTCCTGCATTTTCAGTCTTTTATTTTTTCAGTGTGAAGGTACTCTTTGTTACAAGTCCCAACATTTCCACAGGAAACCATTTCAAATTTAAATAAACCTCAATATCCTTTACTTGGACAACTTTGCTAACTGTTTGCATCACTCTTCTACTCCTAAACACAATTCCTAATAACTTGATCTACTCTGCATTAAAAATAATCAAACTTAGCAGCAACACAAACCTCTAAAATTCCTCTATTCATTTCTAATCCAACCTCCTTTAATAAATCATGTCATAGCTGTAACACACTTAGCTTCTCTTCTTTTACAACAAAAAAAGTGTTGTTGGCATAATACAACATTAGAATAAATATTGCAGAGTTTTGCAGAAAGGGTGAAAATGATTTTTTTTTGCAGCAGACAAAAAGTAACATTAAGCAGGCTTACAAGATATTTACAATAGCAAAATTTCACATAAAAGGAGGCTATAAGTGATCGTGTTTAAATAAAAAAAAAACTTTCAGAATCATGTATATTATAAAACAGCTTATAGAGTATGACCCAGGAATGAGCTTAGAATCTGTTCTCTGGGTGTCAGCAATTTAACAGGTATCCCGTAAGAACTGTAGTAAGAACATACACCTAACAAAGTACCTTCACTAATTGATTAATTAAAGGTAAACCAGCAGATGCAAGATGCTTACTGAAAAGAGAACTAGTTAATAACTAGGAAAACAATTGCTGAATGATTATTCTGTCACTTAACAAGCCCTGAAATCACATTCTAAGTCAGAATGCCATTTCACTGAACCTGTTTTCAATAGCTGGCATTTACAAATGCAGCAATGACATTCTGAAACCACTTTATAAATATATGGAATACCAGTTCAGCAATCCTTCTTTTCTGCAGTTTGTTACTTACAAACACTATATAGGCTTTATTGAATATAAAAAAATCACTTGTCAATGATAAAACAATATAACCTACAGTGAGGGTTAGCAATCCAAACTGACAAAGGACTATGTCTTTAACAGTTTGACAAAATTCTGCAGTAAATGATTACCAGACTAAACCAATATTCAGACACTTTCTTCTTTACTCTAGGACCTATCAACCTACTTAGAAGAGAGTTGCCCAGGAATAAATGCTCCAAGAAACAAGGAAGACATACCCTTGATAATCTTAGTTAGAAAATGCTACAGAATCACAAGCTGGATCATATGCTTAGACAAGTACATACTAAAGGTGCCATTATACACTGATATGGGCCTGATAGGAGAGAAGAAAGAGGAATTATCGTTTTCTTAGATCAGAAGAAATAACTTTAGTGATTAGTCTGGTAAAAGGATTTCCTAACAACGTGGTGATCAAAGGATAGTTAATTTTCAAATAAGGGGGTGTCACCTGTAGATCAGTGTGTGTGATATAATTTAAGAAGCTTTCCAGTAAGTCAGCACATACATATAAGTACTGAGCATGTGCAAGTAAGAGCGCCAGTTTGAGTGAGTAGCCAGAGATTGACCATGCAAGTATGTAGTCAGTCAGTTAGTTAGATAGTTCATTTAAGTTTAATATTCCTGCCATCCATCCTGATGTATTTCTATACAATAAATTAGTTAAATGAACACCCAAACCTCAACATCTCCTTAATGCACATAAGAAGAGTGACATGGTGTCAGAATGGGAGCCAGAACTACAGCCATGAGGCAACTGGTTAAAGTTGGAGGGATATACAGGAGTGGATCATCCCTACTGATCAAATGACTCACAAAACAGCTCAGAAACAAATTCCAGGTACTAAAACTTGCTTAAATTATTTATTTTGCTATAAATATAAAATGAAGCACTCAGAATGCTCAAAACAAATTTCTTATTAAATGAAATGTCCAAAACTGCAACATATTAAGAGGTACCTGGATGACTGGAAGGGAAACAAAAAATACATCCCTGAGATCCCACCTGTGTCCCTGCTGTACAGGGGAAACAGGTGCTGACTTTGAGGGAACATGGGCGAAATCCTTGGCTAGGCTTATAAGGGCCTCCGGGCCAATAGCCTAGTATCATCCTATGAACCTATAAACCTAAAATATTCAAAATATTTATGAAAATGTTTGAAACAATATCCAGATTGCATAAAATGTATAAAACAAGGAAAATGACCATATTTTTGCAATGTGCTACTTTTTCATATTAACTAAAGCTATTCAAAATATCCAAAGTGTGCAAAGTGTTTGCAAGTGTATAGTATTACAGTGCAGTTATTTTGCAAAGTAAAATAATTTCAAAGCATATTTCTCAAAGTATATTATTACAACTACCTTGTGTGTGTGTGAATGTTAATACATAATTACAGGAGCCATTTTGCATGGGGATTTACTATAATCTGTGAGCATGGCACAAGGGTTTTGCAGACCTGCACTGTTGTGTTTGATAACAATATTGCAAAAATTGGAAAGTGAGCAGGAATACAGTATTTTCATGTAGACTGCTTTTTCTGACAAAGGCACATGTACAAAGGCATTTATTCTGTTGAATTTAGCTGGTTCAGAAGCCATTGAAAGAGAACATTCATTTGTCTATGCACCTGCTCTGTTTGCGTGGGATGGGAAAGACCACCATATAGCGGTACCTGCTGAAACAAGGGAAGACCCAGAGTGCTTAAAACATAAATTTAGAGAAATGTGTAACTCACAAATGAATATTACAAAGGAAAGGCACTTATTTTATACAAGGGATCAAAAGCCTGGTGAAACTTTTGCAGCATATATAACTGACTTGAGAAACAAGGCTAAAATGTGCAGATTTGGAGCTTTAAGAGATGAGTTGCTAAAGGATAGGCTTGTGTGTAGAATTAATAATGACTCAGTGAGAAAGATTTTGCTTCGAGACAGTGATTTAACTTTGAATAAGGCCATTGAGATTTGTCAGGTATATGACCTTACAGAAAAGTACACAAGTATGCTTACAAATGAGAATAGCTGTGGCAGACACAATGAAAAAGCTCATGTTGATAGTATGCAGCACTTGGTTATAAGAAACTGGCCCAAGCACATGGCAGCTACTGCAGGTCCTGTAACAGTCGCTGGGAAACCCCAAGTCTTTCCAGCAAATTCAAGAGCATGCTCAGTAAAGCAAAAAAGGTTTATGGTTGCCCCCACTTCTAATATCAACTATATACCAAAGAAGATTTATTTATTTACATTTTTTTTAATTGGGTAGTGTCCGACTGGGTTGAAAAAAAATGCTTTCAGCAGAGACCTGGGGAGAAAAGCTCCACAACAAAAAGAACATTATTAAGGTACAAGCAGTAAACTTAGTTTAAGTAGTACATTGCTAACAATATGTAAATGAGCTTAGCAAAAATATTATAGCAAAATATAATAACAGAATACAATATAAACATGCATGTTTCAGGTATACAGGAATACTATATTTTGTTTTACAATATATATGAGGTACATTAGTCATATAGCTTTACAAGGTGAGTCACTTCTGAAAGGCCAAAATTGGTCATGTAATTTTACAAGTTACAAGTTTTACAAGATAGCTGCAGTACCAAATTTTATTATCAGGTGTCATAATTCTGGTGGAAATCATGAACCTAAATGAGAAAAGTGGTTAGCTTTTGGTCAGCAGTGTCATTCTTGCAATAAGTGGAATCATTTCAAAAGATTTTGTAAGTCAAATAAGGCACATTCTTTTATTAAGAGAGGGCATTCCAAAAGGCAAATTTATCAATTAGAAAACTGCAACCCTACTTTTTATGTTGATGGTGTGTCTGTGCTTGGTGAAACAGTTAATGCAGTAGATTTGTGGGCAAAGAATGAAATCTTTTCTGCTGTTTGAATTATTGGGAATCCTGTAGAGCTCAAAGTGCAATGCTATGTCAGCAGAAATATTTTCTAGAGTAAAAGATGCAGAACAACTTGATTTGACAAAGGGTGCAAAGCTTGTTGCTTATGGTGGTGAAGAGATTCAAACCGAGTTCAGCAGTGCTTTCATGTTACTCTGCTGGGAACAGCCATGCCTTGCAATTTTTCAAAGTCAAGAGACACATGCAGTCATTATTAGGCCTCAGAAACAGTTTGAAAATGGGACTGCTTTCATTAAATAAAGAAGTCCACCATGTAAGCTTGAATGACAACAGTTCAAATTTCGCCCAAGCTATTTTTTTCTGAGTATGCTGATATTTTTGCAGACAAACTAGGCAAACTACCAGTTGTATACTCCATTTAGACCCAGAGGTCATCCCAGTTATTAGGCCAGCACAGAAAGTTCCAGTAGCTATGCAGAGCACAGTCAAAGGCGAGCTAGAAAAAATGGTGCAGCTAGGAGTAATTTGTCCAGTAGAGGAACCTACTGAAAGGTATCCTCCATAGTAGTAACTCATAAGAAAAGCTCAGATGATATCAGAATATGTATTGATCCAAGAGACTTGAACAAAGCATTAAAAAGGCCTCTTCATCCAATGTGTACAGTTGAAGAGGTTGCTGCCCTCATGCCAAATGCCACTGTTTTTTTTTCTGTCTTAGATGCAAAGAGTTAATTTTGGCAAATTTTGCTTGACCAAAAATCCTCATTGTTAACCACATTCGGTACACCATTTGTAAGATAGAATTCTGAGAATGCTATTTGGAATAAATTCTACCAGTGATGTCTGCATTTGATGGAGCAAATTGTTTCAGGCTATCCCTGTGCTATTATAGTAGATGATATTCTAGTAGGAGGCAATGGTGAAGTCGAACATGATGGAAACTTCAAGAAAGTTCTGGGAAGAGCACATGAAATGAATATTAAGCTGAATCTTCAGAAGTGAAAATTCAGGCTACAGGAAATGTCAGTCACTTGTTTACCAGTTCAGGTTTGTGACCAGATCCTTCCACGCAAACAGTAATTCTATACATGCCAGGTCCAGACAATGTCCAAACCCTACAACGTTATCTTGGCATGGTCAACAATTTAGGCAAGCTCATTCCAGATTTAAGCCAACTTTCAGCATCTCTCAGAGATCTGAAATACAAAGATGTAATTTGGTCATGGACAGAACAGCAACAATGAGTATTTGATGTCCTGAAGCAGGAAATTGCCAACCCACCAACTCTCAGCTACTATGATGTTCACAAACCAGTTACTCTTTCCTGTGATGGTTCTAAGTTTGGTGTAGGTGCAGTCATTCTTCAAGGAGGTAGACAAGTAGACTATCCTTTGAGAACTCTTACCCAGACTGAGATACAGTATACCCAGATTGAGAGAGTTTTTGGAAATTGTGTTTGCATGTTCAAAGTTTCATGATTATATTTATGGTCAACCTGTCCAGATCAAAACTCGTCACTAACCTCTAGTTACTATTTTGAGAAAGCCTATGCATACAGCTCTAGCTAGATTGCAATGTATGATGTTCAAATTGCAGATGTAGAATTTCAGTCTTGTTTACACAAAAGGCAAACTTCTTTAACTTGCTGATACTTTATACAGATCACCTGTAAAAAAAACATAGAACAGCATAAGAATGAGCAACTTGATTTTGGGGTCGTGGAAGTGAGAAATTTTTCTTCCACAATGTCTTGATGAGCTCAGAACTCACACAGCTCCAGATGCAATTCTCCAGAAGCTTAATTACTTTATCAGTTGAGAATGGCCTTCAAAGCAATCTTGTTTGCCAGTAGAAATGTGACCATATTTTCCATTCAGAGATGAGATTTTGTCAGACAATGTTATCATCATGAAAGGTCCTAAAGTGATTGTTCCAAAGTCCAAGCAACAAGGGTACATCAATATCTTGCATTGTGGCCACCCAGGAACTAATTCTACCAAAAGAAGGGCATGAGGTCTAGTATTCTGGCCTTCTATGTCAAGAGATATTGAGAAAGTACTTTCATCTTGTTCAGTATGTAATTGTACAAAGCTGCATCACCAAAAAGAACCACTTCATTTTAGCCAAATTCCTGAACCATCTTGGTCGACAGTAGCCACAGATATCTTTGAGTGGAATGGTTAACATTATTTGGTGTTAATGGACTCTTACTCAAATTGATTCGAGATTGACCTACCTCCCAACCTAACTTCCAGTGCTGAAGCAACATTTTTCTGTTCATGGTAGTCCACACAGAGTTATTTCTGACAATGGTGCACAGTTTACTAGTCAGAAGTTCAAGAGATTTACAGAAGAGTTGGACTTTGTTCATATTACGAGTAGTTCTGAATACCCTCAGTCAAATGGCTTGGCTGAATGTGCCATTCAAAGTGCAAAACAGCTGTTAGAGAAATCCAGAAGTGACAATACTAATGTTTTTCTTAACTTATTAAATCTCAGAAACATTCCTCATGATAAACATCTTGGTTCACCTGCCCAGAGACTTATGTCGAGTCACACCAGAACCACACTACCAATCAGCAGTAATTTATTGATTCCAAGTGCTGAGAACAACAAAGCAGTAAAAGCCCAACTGTTGAAAAAGTGTTTATTCCAGAAGTCTTACTATGATAAAACCAGAAAACTGCTCAGTTCTTTACAAAAAGGGGAGATAGTGAGGATGCAGATGTCAAAAGGTTTTGATCACATTGGATTTCTGAAAAGTTTGTGTCAAGAGCTGAGTTGTACATTGTGGAATCACATGGAATGGAATTCAGATGAAATCAGAAGTATTTGTTACCAGTTTCCAAACCAGTGTTACAGCATCTTGCCCGTGACAAAGGCTCTAGTTCTCAGAGTGACTTGTCCAATGTTCCTGTTCCAGAGGACATTCCATCAGCAATCCCTGTTCCTGAGAAAATCCCTGAAACTCCTCAAGCAAAGCATTCCCCAGTGACTGACCCTGCTGCTAAACCCAGTCCTAACTATTATGTAAAGAGATTGAGTCGCATCTCAAACACTACTTCCGATACACGACAACCTTGACATGACTGTTTTATTTATTAGTGTCTGTATAATTACATGCCTATTGAAATGTAAATTGTTTATATGAAACAGCTCAATAAAGAGGGAGGATGTAGATCAGTGTGTGTGATATACCTTTAAGAAACTTTCCAGTGAGTCAGTCCATGCATATAAGTACTGGGCACATACAAGCCAAGAGTGCCATTTTGAGTGAGCAGCCAGAGAGTGAGCAGGCAAGTATGTAGTCAGTCAGTTAGTTAGATAGTTCATTTAAGTTTAAAGTTCCTGCCATCCATCCTGATATATTTGTATACAATAAATGACTTAATGAGCACCCAAGCCTCGAAGTCTTCTTAATACACATAAGAAAGTGTGACATTGCCTACGTGTTATGTACATGGGTGCCCAGTTTTGCCAAAGGACACAATGCTCATTTAGTTTTAGGATGTGGTCCAGGCACTACTTACAACAGAGTTGCTTTATACCACTGTTAATTGAGAGGGGCATTAGATGAACATAAATTTTCATTACACTTTGTTTGATTTTTATATTTATGTTTTATTGACATTTTAAATGTACATTTTTATTTATTAATGTATGTTGGTGTTGTGATGAATTTGTGAGCTAAACCATGAACCGGTTGATGCAGTTCTGTCTGAAAAAGTCCTTGATAAATGTGAATGAATGTGGTAACTTTTTATTTAGATAATCAAAATGAAAAGGTAGTCATATTCCCCAATAAGAATTGCACTTGTTAACTGTCATGTGACCAGGCCAAATAATATTGCAGATTTTTTCTCTCCTTAAATTTAGCCAATCTGGAGGTCAGATGTGTGGTTCTGCAAACTTAGGCAGCCGCAGTCTCTTCATGTCAACCCTGACCTTGACATCAGAGAATTAAATGTCAAAGAGAAGAGGTCCTGTAACTAATCCATGGGGGACACCATCGGTAACTACTTATTTATCAATGAAACTCTCTCTGTCTTGGAATAAAAAACATCTTATATGTATTGGTAATTGTGCCCTTTCTATTAGAAATAGGACTTATAGAATTTGGAAACCATGTTACAAACCTTAAGCCCATCTTCCATTTGAATTCTAAATAATTTAGTATTTTAAACCTGATTTATTTTTAATTCTTATATAATTTTGTACTTTTCACCTTATTTATCAGTTTTATTTATTTAATAGCATATGTTTATTTGGAAAATCTGACTGGCAGAAATCCTTTCTCATCAGAGGCCCAGGCAGAAATGCTCCAAGAAACAATTTACAGAAAAACGTAAGAAAGCATAAGATCATTAAAAATTACAAACACTCAGTGGCAATAAAATCCACATTGTTTTACATGTTCATGAGGAGAGAAAAGTAGACCTTCAATTATATGTCAGATGTGATGTTAACAGCAATAATGTATTGGAACATGATGATACAGGTTTAAGAAGAGTGCATGTAGTTGCTACCTTTTACATGCTAAAAATTGATGTACTTCAGGAATTATGTGTAAAACCGTGATAGCAGTAGTTGAAAAGGGATTTGAAAGGAAGGAGGTTCAGGGAGTGGGGGGAAATAGGTTTAATGGAGTGGGGTAAAATGGGTTTAATGGAGTGGGGGGTACGATGGGTTTAATGCGGTAGATGTAAAATGGGCTTAATGGAGTGAGGGTAAAATGGGGTTAATGGAGTGGAAGAAAACATGGAAATAGCAAGGTAAGAGTTCATGAGGATGTTGGAAATGAGGAAAAGTAGTGAGGCTGTAGGAAAGAAGAAAGTATAATGGAAGTTACTGTATGTTGAAGAATGTTATAGCTTTTGATAGTGTATAGTCATGGTGGTAAGGCTGAGGATGTGTTGTCAAGGTTAGGCCCAGAGTATTTCTTCTTGCTGCTGCACAATGGCAGTTCCAGCAGTTTAAGAGGTTGTTCTTTAGGTATTACTTGAATATAATAAAATATGATGCAGAATAGCTTGAATTCTCTGGATCATATCTAAATGATAATGTTTCCATTCAAGACTGTATTTTTATACCTTCCTTAAAATGTATTCATAGGTATTTTGCAGTGTTACCAACAAAGAGGGTCCTGCCTGAAGATCTAAATAATAATTTTATCCCCCACCTCAAAAAAATGGGAATTCAAATAAGCTCCATGAGGATGGTTCATAATTAATTTTTACAACTTGGGTTTTTGTCAGAGTTAACTTTATATCCTGATAGAGACACGGTTTTGTCTGAGTTAACTCTTTATCCTGATAGAGATAAAAGAAAAATAATCTCTTGAAATAACTGTGACAGCTTTTTCTCTGAATTAGTAAAGTAAACCAAAAGCTCATCTGGATATAGAGAGAGTTTATGAGGTATCCCTCAGAGTCTATACCCCAAAATCTTACATCTATGTTTTATCCAATAAGCTCAATAACAGAGTTATATAACATAACACTACCATACTGAAAATAATACCATAACTGTGCATTCATTAATGTGACACCTTCACAGTGGAAGAAAAACGTAGACAATAATTAATAACCATAAATTCAAATGTTGGTCTCAGCTGTATATATATACAGAGTAGTTATCAGATGTAAATTGTACAGTAAATAAGACAGATGGCAACTCATGCCACCTTATGAAGCAATAATATAATTATACTTCAAATCTAAGAGAAAGCCAGTGTACTAAGGTATCACTGCTTTTAACCCCTCCCTCAACAAGTACGAAAGAGAATAAAACAGTAAATACAACCATGCATCAATCAGTCTTTATTACCTTATCACTATGACAGACTCCAGTGTCTTTAGAAACCGTCACTTAAGTCCAAAGCAGAAAAGAATAATCTTCCATTAATTACAGATGTAGATCACATAAATAAAAACATGACAGATACAGTAACATCATTGCAGTCACAGTGGAGGCATATTATCTCTAGCCAAAATTCTTGAAGTCTTGGCTACTTCTTGCTTGTCTTGGAGCCTACTTATAAATAGTAGAAAGGAATCAACTGATTGTCCTGTCTAGGCAAAGCAATGGCTTGTAGATGGCTCTAGCTGATCAGCTTTTATATTAAACATTCCTCAGAAAACACAACTGAGGACTGCTGCAAATTGTACTTTACATCCTCTGTAGTAAACAATTCCCCAGCAAGCAGCCTTAAGCATGGCAGGATATACCAAACTATATTTCTAGTCATTTTGTCTGCAGATTCTCATAGCAGCACATAATTCAACGATAAGTTGTTGGGTTTCTCACAAAAAATCTTGCTGAATTAATATTTTCACACCATCCAGCACAATACTTTTGCCTGGCTTCCAAAGCTGAAGCAGGACATTTTTTAACTGCATCGCTTAAGACGTCTGGTGTGCACCTTGAGAAATGAGCCCTAATCCTTTGCTGGACCTGAGAAGACCTTTCAAGGGTAAGTTCCGGCTGTGAAATACTGAGCCAGTCTATTAACTTTGCAGTCACAAACTCTGCACAACATGAGTCCTCAATTTTCTCCTGAACTCGTGATATGCAAAGATTTTTTTTGCTATAGTTCCTGTCCTCGAAGTCAAACAATTTAATTTTCGACTGCTCTGTCCTAACTTCAGATAGTTGTAACCTCTGCTACACATCTTGTACTCCCAGGTCATGCGTTACCATTTGCTCAGCATGTGCAGCTATACCATTTTCCAAATTCTGCCCTGTATTCTGATCTGTTTACATGGTCTGCTAATTTGGAGTTAACTCCAAACTCAGTGTTTCAGATTTACTTCCAGGTTATCCATTGCACTAGCAGGAGGGCTATCACACAACGTGAGATTCAATATATGGTTGGAATCATTGACTTCTCCACATCATGGATTTGCAAAGACAACAGCATTTTTTTCTCTTTTTCATCCATTTGATGGACATTTAATAATCATACTAATCCTATCACTGTTAGCACTGTGAAAGCTGCTGTTCTGTAACTTTAGAAGTCAAATTTTGTTTTTAACATTGAACCAGAGGAGGTACATAGAGTGCATGGATAAGGATGCTCCCATAGCACTGGCTGAAATGGCCAAATTCTGTGCTCCTTCTTTTTCATAAAATGCATGTTGAGGCAAAACTTATTTTCAATTATATTTTCTCAAAAAAAAATTATTAATAAATATAAATTGATGACCAAAAGTTAATAACCATAAGTATGAAATTTTGAGAGAGTTAAAGTAATATATTTTTACACAATGTACCTAATTTTAAGCTCTGGTCCATCTTTAGAATAACCTTCTATATTTATTGCTTGGTGTTATTGTCTGTCTTGGAATATTTAGTTGAGGCATTACAAATAATGACTACCTCAGTTTTGCTCACTGCTTTCTCTTCTCTTTCTCTCTAGTACATACTGCTTTAATATGTCTTCTATTGTTTCTCTCCTACATCTATAACAATTTCTCCTCATATTTAATTTATATTTCTTTTTCATATCTCTATAGGTCCTTGTCTCCTTTTCTGTCCCACCCCGTACACATCACTGGTTCTATCCACTACAAATTGTTAATGTTGCATATTTTCTATTCTTCACTTTCAACCTTTTTCCATCTTTAATTCTCCTTTTATCCTCCTTCCATTTCTTATTTCCTGGGAAAAGTAAGATTACGTATCATATCCTGATGTAAAATGTTTTTTCTCTGGTAGATTTTGTCTATCACAACTCCAGTGAATGTAAATATTTTATTCTTCTGCTAGAAGGAGAAGCAAACTTTTTGACTGAAGCAGATTTAATATTAAATAAATGATATTGATGCAGTAATTGTTTTAAACATGTTATTTTATTATATATCTGTTATACTTTGCTGTACATTCCTGTATAGAGCTTTTCCATCTGGGCCTTTGATGCAAATTATCTTTCCGTCCAGTCAGACATTTCTGGTAAATAAATAAATAAATGGTTTGGGGTGGTGATGAAAGTCATATCATTATAAATTAAAATAACATAATCTTCATTTTTGGTAGCTGTTTTAACATTTAACCTACTAATATCTTTGTTACTCAAAAGGGAGATGGACAGAAAACTGAAAGTAAGGCAATGAAAGTAATAGCTGCAAAGATTCGATCATTTGTGTCGATTCTGGAATATCAAAAAAAAAAGCAAAAACAAGCTGAAAATAGCTCAATAAAGCTATTAAACACAGTTAATCTTAACAATCAGCAAATCATTTAATAATCATGAAATACAGTGTGGTCATTTACTCCATACCTAAAATTAAGGGTCACAAGAAACAGCTGCATGATTCATTAATCAGAGATAGCTTTGTCTGTTGCATAAAAAGGATAGAATGAGAAACAAACTTTTTGACTGAAGCAGATTTAATATTAAATAAAACATGGACATCTGTAGAACAAACAAGATAGAAAGAATACAAATCAGAGAATGCAGAAGAAAGGTATGTGCACACAATTTAAACCTTTGAAGAAACAAAGAGAAAAAATAATTTACAAGGAAGTGGGAAAAAGTAAATGAAACCCAGGAAATTATCATAAAATTGAAGATCAGAGTGAATCAGATGAACAGATGTTATGGGTTTTAAGTTTTGGTTATAGTCATGAGAGCAAAGCCTACCCGTGACAATGGTGTGCAAACAATGCAGTTTATGAAATAACTTCTCAGGCATGTATACGACAAAAAGAAAGAGAAAACGTTGTTATAGAAATGTTTTACAAGTAATTTAATACAAGTAGGAATATGATTTTGAGTATGACACTGAGTTATTTGTAAATACCCTGCAAGTGCATATAGTAGATTCTGTACCTACAGAAAAGACAAAACCAAAAACATGTTGCAAAAAAAAAAGACAAACCATTAGACTGAGGAACTATATATTAATGACAAACGTATTCAGTTTAAACTTGATTCTGGTTCAGACTGCAATATCTTGACAATTTTGTAAAACAATAAAATTCAGTTAATTAAAGCAATAACTGTTGTGTGCTGGGGACTGGAGCTTGATCATGCACCATTTAGAACCCTTGTGGGTCCCTTGTCTTTGACAATTCTTAGGCTTGAAAGGTATTTTCAAAGGTTTTGTATTGTCATGGGCCTGGTAGATGTAGCAGGGCATTTGGGGAATTTGGGGTGAGCCTACACTTATTACTTCTCTGTCTCTTCCACCTTCTCAAGAGCTGACAAGATTTTAATTTCTTTGAAATCCTGTCACATAGTTAATTCCATAATTCCATACCTAATAGTGAATTCAGTCCAGGCTCCTTTAATGGTGATAGTGTGTGTGGTATTCAACCCCCGGCTCCTGCATTTTCATACCAACTTTTTAGGTTCTCATTTTGTTGAGGAATGGTTAGATCCATAAGTTAGGCAATGTGAATTGTTTGCTGGGAAATATTATATTGTAGATTAAGTGGTGGAAATCTTTTAAGGTGTCTTTGCAGCAGGGATTGTAGCAGCACATCAGTTCCACTCAGCAATGATAGCATTAACAACTCACCTTTAAGCTTAAGCTTAAGGTCAGGCATGCAGTTTGACAGATAAGGTAGGAGGGGAGGAGGCAGAAGGAGTGCAGTCCCTCTGAGATTTTGACGATGTCAGTGATGCAACAGACAGCACACTCACCTTTGGTGCTGTGGTTTCTATTCCCACATTAGGTAGCTGAATTTCTGACATGACAGTACAACATAAGGGGGTGCTTGCACTCCTGAATGTGTCATCCTTCATATGAAATGTTAAAATTAGGTCCCATCTGCTTGAGTTAGTGGTAACACTGGTGGATGTAAAAGACCTCATAACACTTATCGAAAAAAGTAGAGATCTTGTATTTATATAAGCTAACTCTTATTTACAAAATATTTACATATTTACCAATATTTACAAATGTAGAGATATACATATCTGTTTACACAATCATATTGAATTTCCATTCCTGTTAGACCCCCCCCCACACTTCTTTTTGTATAACCATCATCTGATTTTACGTAATATTGTTGCTAGAATCCATTTACCATTAAGCATAATTTCATTAATTCTTTCATTACATATAACATAAAGTAACTTTTTATCTACTCTTTTTTAACATATTCTTTACTTCTATTTTATAACATCCATATTTAATCATATCCATGTTTATTTTATTCGTTTCTTTTATATATTCAAAACATTTTCTTTACATGGTTCTTCACAACTGTTTTACTCTTTTACATTCCAAAAACACATTTTTGTAGTTTCTTCTTCTTGGCAGTGTAAACATATTCTATCCCTTTTCTTCTTAAGTGGCATATTTCCTGTTACTGACAATTTGTCCATTACCAGTCTCCATACAAAATGTTGGCATTCTACTTTCTGAATACAGAATTTGCTTTTTCTTTTTATAGCTTCAGTTTGTTTCTGTTGGATTTTTCCATGTTTTAAATAGTAATGTTTTATCATTACATTCTTATACCATTCTTTTCTTTCTTTTTCTATATTATTAATTTTTATTTTCCACAAAAATATTTTTGTGAGTTATTTTCTTCATTTATACGCTGTTTTTCTCTTTTACTCGTTTTGCCATACCCCAGAATTTACAATACTTACCTTTACACAGTTTTACCGCTGTCTCTCATCTTTTTCACTTACCACTTTAAGACTTTGTGCAAATGTAATGCAGCAGCATATAGCACTTAGTTAACTAACACTGAAAGTCCTTCTTTATTTGGGTCCATGTTAAATGGACAAACAGCCACATAAACAAAGACCAGTTCGCAGAGACGAGATTGCCGACAACAGTAATGCCCGACAATGATGAGTAGTGCGGAATGGGATGTATTCCCATGTTGGGTGCAGAGGGGCTTGCCCCCCTGCTATACAGGGATTTGTAATTGTGTTTAGGTATTTTACAGAGAAAGAAATAGGTTCCGTGCTATTTGTGGACTTGCCTTTGTCAGGCATTTCTGTTGTCGGCGATCTCGTCTCAGTCAACTGGTCTTCATTTATGTGGCTGCTCGTCCATTTAACATGGACCCCTTTATTTACATACAAAACTTCTCTTTTTTTAATGGGTTTAATCTTGAACCCCATATAAATGAAAAAATATCTGCA
Organism: Protopterus annectens; assembly: GCF_019279795.1. Lineage (NCBI taxonomy): Eukaryota > Metazoa > Chordata > Ceratodontiformes > Protopteridae > Protopterus > Protopterus annectens. The sequence goes on along the minus strand of NC_056746.1, from coordinate 1,506,852,113 downwards.
ATAATTCCTTGCTAAGTATGGTGTTTTCCCATCAGTACTGAATTTGTTAAATAAACCCTATTTCTGGATGATAATTAATATGTTCTCCAGAAAAGTTTCTTCTGTTGTTTTTCTGTAGTTTTATCCCCCATTGAATTCTACTCACATCTTTATTCCAATCCTGTCCATGTCTTTGTCTTCTTTACTTTAAATCCTTACTATGTTCTTCCATTCTTCATTTTCTTCTGCCTTCTTTTCTGCTACTCCACTTTTGCCTTCTTTTACTTTCTCTGCATTTGTTTTCTTTTCCATCCACTGCTATTCTTCAGGATTGTCTCCGCATCCTCCTTTTGTATTTTCTCCATAATGTCCCCACCAGGAAACATCTCATTCATTTTCTGCCTCAAGCTGTACTGCCATTTCTTTAAGTTAATAATCCTGCAACCATTGCTGACTCATGTCCATCAAACAGGTTTATTTGAAACATTTCCTCAGAATCTTGTGCATATTCTCCAGTCTCCATATTTGCTTTCTCCTCCATTCCTTTCACTACTCCATCATTTCCTTCTCAGTCCATTTGTCTTCCTGTTTCTCTGGGCCTCTTGTGTGCCTGGAATGGAAACAGGAAGTGCTTCTCCAAAATGGGTCCCACTCACAACAAGAAAATAAATTTATGTTTTTTTCAATTACATTTATGGAAGTTGTAAGGTTTTAGGGTCAAAGGCATTTCAGATTTATGATGTTACACAACATGTCCTCCCTAAACTGATGAAATAATGGGAAGATGATCAGTTAGCTGGTTAGTATGGAAGAACTGAACCTCTAATATCTAGTCTACCAAAAGGAGACACTGTAGGCCCAGACAGGTATATTCAGAGTTGTATCTTCAGAGGGTAAGTGAGTTTTATTTCAATTATGAGATGTGAAGAACAAAGTTCTGAAAACCCCCAAGATAACCCCCACTTAGAAAGAAGCTATTACTTCAGTGATTCACAAGGAGGGAATGGATTTTTTTATCCTAGTTTATTCAGCCACAGATTTGTATTAAGCCAGGACTACAAAATATATATGTCACTCTTGGAGTTCAGGATGACTCTAGTAATGCTAATGTTAATTCGTTATTATCAGCATGGATTTGTTTCAGGTAGACAAGCATTTTATAATGTCAGTAAGACATTTAGTTTTGAGGCATGAGGCAGAATATGCTGTATCTCCTATGTTGCTGGTCTGAGCACCAGGAAAACCTTTTACAGAGTGGATCTGGCATACCCTTCTGTAGTTCTGACTAAATTTGGTTTTCTAGACAAATGTATATCCCGAGTAATATTTATAGAGGTTTGTCTACATATTTAATGGATAATGTGGTGTTATCTACCACTGTTTGATTATTCAGCGAAACAAAACAGATGTTTACTCCCCCCTTGTTGTTTGCTTTTACACAGAGCCTCTTGCTGAAGCAATACAGAAATTTTGTGTTTGATATTTTGGTTTGGAAAGGCAGGAGATTAAAATAGTGGGTCCACAGATGACTTGATTTATATGGTATACCTGGTTGTTTTACCTACTAGAGTAATTTGTTAAGCTTACCTCATACAAAGTCATTGTGTCCAAGACAAAAATAATGACAATAAACTATGCCCATGACATTGCCTGTTGGTAACCAATATCCCCACTATGACAGTATGACTCAGTAGTATATAGCTTTACTCATGGATAATTCAATTAATGTTTCCTGTCAAGGGCTGTTGGTTACCTGAAAAAAATGTGGTATAACAAAAGCTGTTGTCTTTAGATCTGGATTAGAAGGCAGCTGCTGTACAAATGATCTTGCTTTTCTTGACACTTCATTCATTGCAAGGAGTTCCATTAGCTATTCTACTCAGTTTTGAGCAGCTTTAAAGAATGTTGTTGTGTCCTTTCTCTAGAAAAAGAACAAACCCAGGGTTATTGAATAAAAATTATAATGACAAAGGAATGGGGAGAGGACTGACAATACCAGATTTTTATTTATTTATTTTGGTTGGCTCCTCAGCTACAGATATTCTGTATACGGCATGCGTGTGGACTCGTTTCATGGTGGAATGGGTTGAGCAAAGCTGACTAAATGCCAAGGTTTATGCCCTTCTGGGTATTTTGGTGGAGATATAACAAGCAGGCTATGCCATTGTTTAATTGCTTACCAAGATGCACTAATGGGTCATAAGGCAGTTACATCAAGAATGATAGAATGATCTCATGAGTCTGATCACAAGTAAAATATTTCTGTCAGGGATTAAAGTTAATTAATTTGGTGGTTGACAACACTCCATTATATCCAATTTTTCATTTGCAGGAAGGAAGGAACTGTTTTTATGTCCTGGGTGCATTGTCTCCAGGAAATCTTTGTTGATTTCGAGGAATTATTTGGTATATTATGGTTTGAAAAGTATTTTTGAAACTGATCAGGCAATGTCTTCAAGTCAACACATTCTAGGATGGGTATGAGTTATCTGAGGTCTGACAAGGTAAGATTAACATTCATAAAATATGATGCACCATCTTCATAGACAATTAGTTTAGGTTTGGAAGGTCAAGAAGCAGTTTGAAGAAGGGTGGATTAGTTTTTTGGAAACATGAATTACTCATACATTCATTGGTATATACTAGGCCATTATAAGCCTAGCTGCTCAACCCAAACCAGTTGAGTTCCTATATGTCATGGACATTTATCAGGAGGGGGTAGATTAGTTAGGAAGTTTCTAAAGGTTATGTGGGGGGGTATGTTAGTTTAGGAATGGTTATTGTCTGCCTCTATCAGAGACATGGGAGAGAGACCTGGGATGAATTTATGATTTCCCTTCCATTGATTAAGGTTAAGCTTAAAGTTAAGGATGGACTTGCTTCTCATGGATGGGGGAGCCTATTCCAGAACATGGATATCCTCTGAGACACATATCTGTCTTCACAACAGATCCTATTTATGTCAACAGCAAAATTTAAATCACTACTCAATCATGGGTCTGATAAGGGCCAAATGAAGTAACGTTATGACTTCATTGGACCTGGAGTTCATGCCATTGCTTATAAGCTGGATGACATAGAATGATGTTTTTACTATCTTGGCCACATGTTTGTCAAAGACCATATTACTGCCTACACATGTTCCCAGATTCCTGACTACTGGGTCAATTCTGCTAGGTTACTCAATGGAGTAATTAGCCTGGGGGGCCATTTTCCCAAAAGGCACTTTCATGCATTTCATGGCATTACGTTTTAATCCGTTACTCTGGCACCGGTCATTTGTCAATATTGCACTCTCTTGTAAGATATTTGTGTCATGGGGGAATCTATGATAGCTGCCAATCTGCAGTCATCTGTGAACTTGGTCAGCCAAAGGCCCTTGACATTAGTATTTACCTCTGAAAAGTAGATGCCAAATAGAAGCAGTCCCAGAATGGAGCTCTAAAGTACCCCACTGGTGACTGGTCTTTTATTGGATGAGATATCATGATTCCTGACTTCCTGGAGCCTGTCTGTTAGCCAACTAGCAATCCACCAAGTTATGTACAGGTTTAAGGCCAGATTGCTAAGTTTGTCCACTATACCAGTATGAGATATTGTATTGAATACCTTAGCCATGTCCAGGTATGTGGTGTGCAATATTTTCTTATCATCCACTGTCTTGGTGACCTTCTCAGAAAATGACCTTCTCTTGACAAATCCAAATTGGGTTGGATCCAATGTCTGAAGATGTTCTATATCTTTTGATCATGTCCATGATAATTCATTCCATGGCTTTGCATATTAGACTAGTCGGACTAATGAATCTGTAGTTTCTGGGATTGGTTGATGGTCCACCCTTGTGAAATGGGATAACACTTGTAGTCCTCAAGTTTTATGGTACAAAGCCTGTTTTCTTTAAACACCTTTACTGAATCATCACTTGTGACACAGGAAAATTTACATTTAAACAAAAGTAATCAAAGTGCATTAAATTAACATTTATAAATATTATACTTCACATATATTGCTATATATCATATAACCTAAGCAACATTACATAAATTATTCAATTTCTGACCCTTTTTTAACAAGAAAGATATTAATTAAACCATCACTTACAACATAAGCAATCATACATTTATATAAATGAAAATGAACCATACCAACACAATCCTAGTTGCAAGCATTTTACATCACAAACCATACTGACACACTCCCAGTTGCAAATATTATACGTTTTATAATCTACCCAATCATTGTCAGTCAAACTACCCTTTTCTAAAGCTCTTAGTTCCAGTTGTTTTATCTCTGTTACTATATTTACTACTTCTAATATAGTTGGTTTAGATTTTGATTTCCATTTTCTAGTAATTGTTCTTTTGACAGCCATCATATTTAGACACAGCAAAGCCTTACCATGTCTAGGGAATTCCAATACTTTATCATAGCTCAGAAAAATCATCTTCCTCATGACACCAATCTGCTAACCCAGCATCTCCGACAGTGCATTCTGCAGGGAATCCATAAATTCTGCCAAACCACTGTACTCCCAGAAAATATGTTCCCAAGTACCTCTTTCTTCCCCATCACACCTCCATTTGCTGTCTACCTGATGAAAAATTCTCTGGTATCTACACAGGGTATAAAATATTTATGTAGACATTTCCAAGCAAAAATCCTAAATCTCCTAGATTTTGTTGCATATATCCTTCCATTGTTTCTTTATGAATTACTTATCAAGTCTCTTTTCCCAGTCCTTTCTAACCTTCTATGATCGATTCTTATAGCTATCATGGAATATTTTATATGCTTTACTAATTATTCCTGTTTTAATGGCAGCTTTTGTTCTAGATTCTACAGAACTCTTATCAGCACAGCTAGTGTGGGGTAAGAGGGGCAACTGCTCCTGATGCAAAGTGTTGTGGGGGAATGCAATCTGCCAATCCATATGTCTCTTTAGAAAGCCAGTACTGCATTTGCAGTCTGGCCTGAGCATGGTAGCACTCTGTGTATAGTATAAACTGTAGCAACTGCTTGCTACAGTTTAAAAGTGAAAATAAACCTCTTTAAGCTAAAATCTGAGTGCTTGAGTGCTCTTTGCAGGCAGGGTATAAACTGTAGCAATTGTTTGCTACATTTATAACAAACAGGTCACTACATTTTAAAAGTAGAAAGTATTATTTTTTTAATAAAATGTCCAGAAGAAGGATCTGGGGCAGGGCACAGAAAAGGTACCCGAATGGCTGGGGAGGAGTGGAGGGTGTCATGCATTGGGCCACTTGATTGGTATGTCAATAGAAGAAATGGCCTTTGTTTTGGTTTTCAGTTGAAGAACTTGGGGGTGGGGGTAGATCTGAATGTAATGGCTTAATTCTTTTTTTTTCTCCTCCTCAGTGGAAGACTTTCAGGTACATGCATCTAACTGTAATAAGCCAATCTCGACAATTTTACTAGCTAATTATAGTGACGGTAAGAGGAGGTAGGGTGCCGATTCATGGTACCTACACAGGGTGCTGCTTGAGCCAGCTACATTTCTGCTGATCATTATTGCAGCTACTCTTCCTGGTTTTAGCCATAACTTTGTTTCCTTTTGTTATATATCTGGTTAAGGTTAGGATTCCACTTGTATGGTTTGTTTTTAGAGTTTCTTTTGGGATTACTTCTAAGAGGTACAGCAGCCTGGTATACAACCATTCACATGGTTGTATAGAGTCTCTTTGAACAAAGGCTTATAGGTTGCTATGTCCTCAAGAGTTAGGAGGGGCATTGAATTTTGACACACTATCACTTATAGGATGTGGTTTGCTTTGCAATAGTTTCTAGCAGTTTGCTTTGCAATAGTTTCTAGCAGTTTGCTTTGCAATAGTTTCTAGCAGTTTGCTTTTGAATAGTTCCTAACTGTTACAGGATTTGCTGGAGATACTGAGTTGATTTTATTGGGAAGGAGACAGCTTCATGGTCCAACCGCATCAATGAGTACTTGACACCGGGGGGGGCTGTTCAGCACTTTTTGATACTGGTGAGTACCAAGTTCAGAATGTTTGAACCACTGGTGGGTGTGTATACTACCTGGCCAAGGAGATTTGTGTTAATAAAGTCCAAAACAATACGTGAGAAGGTCAGTGAAAAACCAATCAGTAAAAACAAAATGAAAACTCCAGCAAAGCTAGAACTTCCACTGAGTGACCTCCCAAACCTCTTGTATCAGAGGCACATGGGATATATGCAAATGACCTTATGAACATCAGGTGTTTCAGCTAATTGGCAAATCAGTGGAAGTTCTAGCTTTGCTGGAGTTTTCATTTTGTTTTTACCGATTTTTTTTTCAGTGACCTTCTCACTTATTGTTTTAGTTTGTTGTTTGGGATATTTTTGCAGTGACCCTAATGATAATGGACTTCAGCTGGGTATAAGAGCCCTGTGTTTCTTATGCTTAGTCAAACACTCTGCTTATGCTGTGTTGACGAGGTCATAACAAGGCTGAAATATGCATATTCACAGCTAGTGGGGTTTGGCTTTGTTGCCCTGAAATTGTCCATTAAAACGATGAAACAAGTAATCGGCATTCAGAATCGCCAATTAGCTGAAACACCTAATGTTTATAAGGGTCATTTTCATATATCTCATGTGCCTCTGATACAAGAGGTTTGGGAGGTCACTCAGTGGATGTTCTAGCTTTGCTGGAGTTTTCATTTTATTTTTATTGTTAATAAAGTCCAGGAATCATTGTGCCTGTGAGTATGAGGCAATGTATGTTTCCTAGTTTACAGAGAAATACTTAAGGTCTCTCATGAATAGGGTATTTGGTTTAATTGTGCATGTCTCCAGCAGGTCTAGGTACAAGTTATGGGATTTTCACAGGTTATGTCAGTCAGGTCAAATTATAACTGAGAGTAATCAATTTATAGCCAGTGCAGAGAAATTATCCATAGTAGGCTTCCACCCTCAGGACAAACTATAACAAAGAGAAATCAGTTTATAGCCAATACAGAGAAAATTTGCCATAGAGGGCTTCCACCCTCAGGGTAAATTATAACTTAAAGTAATCAGTTTATAGAAAACATAGAGTAATTAGCTGTAGTGGGCTTCCATCATCAGGTCAAACTGTAACAGACAGTAATCAATTTATGGACATTAAAGAGCAATTATCCATAGCAGACTTCTGCCCTCAGATTATATGTTGCCAAACTGCCCTCAAAATGTTATTACATCTCCTCCAGCACATCAGTTTTCTTATATATGTTACCAGTTTTGCTAGGCATAAGACATGATCTGTGTGAAAACTTCCAAGTAAATAATGGTTTATTAATTAATAAATAAATAAATGTGTCTAGATATAGTGGTGTCTTTGCTCTAAATTACTCAGCCATCACTAGACCAAGCATTGACTATAATGCCCCCTTTGGCAGTGTCGATGTCCAGTCAAATGGAACAACTGGAACCCTCACAAAGATATCTTACTAAAAGGATACAAGACATAAACATATCTTACATGGGTCAACTCAAAGCCCTGTCACAATACTCTGTACCCTACAGACTGCTAAGAATAGACCTGTGTTTGGCATACAAGGCATACTCTGACCCAGTGCTGATGTATTTACTGCATAACAGCAAGTCAAATGGCATCAGAAATACTCTGTCTATGGATATAAACCTCTTCTGCAAGATCAACAGAACAGTTTGGAGGGACACAAATATCTCTCAGAGGATACTGCTGCTCTGGAACAGAATCTCCATCCACATAAAACAAAGTTCATCTCTGTTCATATTCAAGCAGAATTTGGATCTGAGGATGGGAAACAGAAAATTTTCCACAGGGCTGCCCCCTGTACAACTGATGGATAGTGGCAGCTCATAAGTGCTTTATGCCATGCATGTGTCCCCTCACGTTATCTGTGGTATGATCCTAGTTATTTTCATTAGGGGTAATATATAATTATCAACCATGGGATGGGTGAGGTCAATCTCCAACCAAATGGGATAAGTTAATTCTACCAAAAAAAGAGAAAATGGCTAGGCTTAAAATGGCCTGCAAGGACAGCTGGTCTGGTACTTACCTATGATCCTATATTTTCCTTTCTGTAAGATACTCGAGATAGTTGGAAACCCTTTTTTTTTTTCCAAACTAGCCAAGTCTTTAAACCTGACAGCTGAAACATTTTAATACTGCATCAAGCTGGCAGCTTTGAACTATGTCCCTGGTAAATAGTCAACTCATTACACATGCTGAACAACTTAGGTTTCATTATGTCACATATTTGCAGTCTGTTAAATCAGTACTATTCCTTATAACATTTGTGTTAAGAATCTTGCATAAATACATATGATTTTATAAAACAGAAATAAAAACTGGCATCATAAAAAGTAATTATTTTGCCTTTAAAAAGAATGGAAACACTCAGATAAGTCCTTGTTTAACTGTTCTGTCATCTCTGTCCTTGTTTTTGTAAAGCAATAAGCACCATAACTATTCTTCATATCACCCGCTATTATAAATTCTGAAGCTAAACTGAAACCAAATTTTCCTTTAGAATCAGAATTTCTTTTAGCTTTTTAGCAGTTGCAGGCTTCGAACACCTGATTTCTGTTAATGATAATATAACTCACTCATCTACAATTTCATCTAGTCTATTGATAATTGCAATAATTTCAAACAGAAAATTAAACGGTACTTCCAAAATCATTGGCTTTGTTCCTGCAGTACACCTGACTAACCTGTTTCTTGTACTCTGTTTCTCCTCCACTCTTTCATCTCTACTCTACATTAGTTTTGTTCCTTTTACTGTTGAGTTTTTAAGTATGTACATTTTGTACATTTGTTTGATATTTAATTAACTGCATATTGTAAACTTGATTCTCTTTGAAATTATCCTTTCAATCCTCTGTTTTGTATTCTCTGATTTTAGCTATATCTTAGAATAGTCAATTTTTATGTAATGTACTTAGTATATAGTGGAGCTTTTCTCCTCGGGCCTCTGCTGAAAATGGACATGTATCCAGCCAGACTAGCCTGGTCAACAAATGTAAAATAAATAAATAAAATAAAGAATAAGCATAGTCTCCTTTTTAATTACTAAATATACTTCATTGATTCATTTAAACAACAAAACACATTATAAATTTTACCAGAATAAGAGATAAGAATAAGTTGCCATATATATATGTGTATATATATATATATATATATATATATATATATATATATATATATATATATATATAGGTCACCGTTCCTTGATCGAACGTTTGCTTCACCGACAAACTGAAACCGGATATCGAATCACTGACATGTCACTTCCCCGACCCGTCATATAACCGACATTTAAATCCTCGACAACCACAACTATGACTCCAATACCTTATGATGGTAATCGTACATTGTAAGTAACCTCTAGCATCACGGCACTCTTGAAAGCTCAGTTTTCCCTGCTTGTAAATACCATTGACCTCACTTTACAACTAATGAGAATCGGTGTCATGTCTGAAGATGTGGGATCTGGACCAGGGGTTATTAGCAATATGTATACACCATTGGTCTCACAAAGGGTGGAACAAATGGTGCAATTGGAGGGTTGCCTATACTATCTAGAACATAGTCAGAAGAATAGACGGTATTGGTGCTGTAAAGAGAACCGTACAGGATGATGTAAAGGTAGAGTTGTAACTGTAATGGGAACAAATGGTGATGAATTACTGAAATCCATTGCACACCACCATGCTGGAGATCCCAGTGAAATCAAACGGTACCCATTATGTAATGAACTGAAAGTGAGAGCACAGTATAGTAGGGACATACCTTGTTTGGTGGTAGAAGATAGTTTAGCTTCTACATCCCTAGATGTCATGCATAACATTCCAAATAGAAAGGCTCTGTTACAACATATTGGTAGAGTAAGACGCAAGTATTTGTTAACTGAGGGCAGGGATGAAGTAACATTATTGAATTTAGATTGTTCCGGTTATGAGCTAAAGGATGGACATTTCATTTCTAAATGTATAGCCAATCCTGCAACAGATACCATTGTTTATGCCTTCACCACAATCAATAACTTATATGACCTTAGCCATGCCTCAATATGGATGATGGACGGAATCTTCTTTCACAAAAGTATAACATGTAGACAACTCTATAGCATACATGAATTATTAAAGCTAGGATCTTATAGTAAGGTTGCCCCTCTATTTTATGCCCTGATGATTAAAAAGTCACTAAAGTGTTACAACTATTTGTGGCATGCTTTATTTGTATTACTATCAGAGAGCGGTTTTGAATATTCAGTACAATTTATTCTGTGTGATTTTGAAATAGCAGCTTTGAAAAGTATCCGTTTAAATTTCACAGATGTTCAATCCAAAGGATGCCTACTTTACTTTGGACAGAATATATGGCGTAAGGTACAGAGCTTGGGACTTAGTACATTATATAATAGCAATATGCAGTTTCAGCTTTCTATTAAGTACTTAGTTGCATTAGCATTTCTACAGCAGGAGAGGGTCTTGGACACCTTCACACTGTTTAAGGAAACCATTCCAGAGGAGGGTCAGGAGTTAGTTGAATACTTTTCGGATTACTACATACATGGGAAAGTATGAAAATTTGCCACTCGTACTTGCACATCTATGAGATTCCCGCCGTTATTTCCTGTTAAGTTTTGGAGTATTGCTGAACTGAACGATTTATTTTTGCCTCGTACTCAAAATTCGGTAGAAGCCTGGCACAGGTGAGTAAAGTGTCTAGTGGGTACTAGGGTTACAAATTTACATGCTGTCATGCTTGCTTTATGCCGAGAGCAAGACTGGATTAATGAGGTATGGATTCGAATGGCTACTGGTGTACCTCCATCATCAAAGAAGCATAGCTTGGTGCAGAGGCATAATCAGTTCCAGCAGATATTACAGCATAGAGATGAGTACTCTCCGGTAGAGTTTGTCTGGAATATTGCAAAACTTTTAAAGATATAATGTATGTATACAAACTGTTAAGCCTCTATTGTATTATTGGAGGGAGTGGAAATGTATGCATTGTACCATACTAGGTGTTTCAATTTATTTCTGTGCTGTATTACATGGTGCATATTGCAATGATATTCAAAGTTTCTAGAAATATAACTAAATGGGAATGGATTGGAAGCAATGTAGTGCTGTATCCTTTATTTGCCTAATGGTGTTTTTTTTCTTCTGTTTATCATGATGTTATTACAGTATGGAAGTGCAAAACTTTACTTTACATACGTTGGCAACTGCGGAAGTTACGTAGGTGATGTTTAGTTTACTGGTTTAACTGCTCTAATTATGAGGATTTTATCACTACGATATCGGTTGTGTTTTCAACCAACTGCACTGATTACGAGGACATTATCACTACAATATCTTTGAGAGCTGTTCTGCATTTGGGTTGCAACTAGTCGGTGTGGGATATTGTCATGCATTTGTTATATGTCAGTATTTTGAATGTCGGTCTATTGTGTGTCGGGCATTTGACTGTCGAGGATTTCACTTGTCGGGGATTTGACGTGTTGGTGGTTTGGACTCAGGATTCAGCTTGTCGGTGAAAAGAACATTTGCTCAAGTAAAGGTGACCCATATATATATATATATATATATATATAGATATATATATATATATATATATATATATATATATATATATATATATGTATGTGTGTGTGTGTATATATATATATATATATATATATATGTGTGTGTGTATATATATATATATATATATATATATATATATATATATATAGATAGATAGATATATATAAAATAGTCAATGACGGAGTAATAGGTCTAATTGTGAAATACCCTTTTTATAAGAAATGTCATCAAAACTTATAAAACTTAACCCATCCAACAGTTTTGCTGTAACTAAGAAATTAACCTGTTATAAGTATTACTTTAGTTACTGTCAGATTATTTATATGACAGCATGAATAATGAAGGAAGGAAAGAAAGAAAGAGACTTACACCCTCAGCTTTCATAATGCACTTCATTTTACACATTGCTTACTCTTGCTGAATATAGCAGCTATTGTAATTCATGACATGAACTCCAGTTAGCTCTTCAAAGGCTGCAACCATTTGTATGCTGGTACAAACTGTTTCTATATTACCTTCCATGCTGACAAAGTACTTTTTACATTTCTTTTTGTGGTTTTACCTGTTTAATATATTCTAATAAATACATAATGCTTTGCTAAGTATTTCCCTTTTACTTAAAAGAATCTGTGATTATTAATTATATGGAGTAGGGTAGAGAGAAGACTGCCATCTTCATCTGAATTATTTATTTATTTTTTGTCTGGACAGAATTAGGTTCATAAGTTCATAGGTATTTACTAGGCTAATGACCACAATGGCCTTTTTAATCCTAGCCATGCATCCCAAATCTCCCACAAGTTCTGGTACCCTTGATAAGTATAATCAGGGGGTTCGTAGATGAAACATTTACAAACAGAGGCCTGGGAGATGAGCCATTTACAGGTTGCTTGTGCCCATTAGAGACAGAGGTGCAAAGCCAGAGATGAATTTCCAGTTCCACAACTGATTTTCCAAATTACACTTGAATTGGGTTAGGGAGGAACTCTGCGCCACCTGTTAAACTTGGTTGTCTTCTTTGAAACAGTCACCAAAGCCATGGACGAGGGTAAGACAGAGCACACTGCCTACCTTGACCTAGCCAAAGCCTTTGGCACTATTCCCCACTCGGGCATAATAGATAAACTCTCCCAGTTAGGCATCAACCCGTATGTTACCAGATGGGTAGCTAACTAGCTCACTGATAGAACCCATTCAGTCAAAGTAGGGGAAACCACCTCTAATAGTATACCCGTAACAAATGGTGTACCCCAAGGATCAATCTTCAGGCCTATACTATTTGGGATATACTTTTCTGAGCTGAAAGCCAAAACCAGTGGTCTGTGGCTAACCAACTTTGCAGATGACTGCGAGATGGGTGCTGTCTTAAATTCCCTTAGTGATGTGAACATCCTCCAATAGGGCCTTACCAAAACTAATGACTGGTGCCAGAAGCATGGCCTCAAACTGAATACCAAGAAATGCATCATTACCCACTTTGGGGAAAATGTCATCCCTACTAATTATCACATTAATAACAATGTACTAAGTATGCAATCATTTGTGAGGGACTTGGGAACCCAGGTTGATAGCAACCTGACTTCTGACTACCAAGTTGCCTCCGTTATACAGAAGGCTTTCTACATGGCCCACTTCATAAATAAGGGTATTTCATCCAGGAACAAGGAGGTCATAACTTCCCTGTACTCCTCCCTTATCAGACCCATTATCGAGTACAATGAGACCACAGAGGCTCCCGACCAGGAAAATCCAGGGTCTCAATCATCTATCCTATAGAGATAGGCTAAAATCCCTGACACTCTACTCAGTCTCATACAGACTGCTCAGAGGTGACCTGTGCCTGGCATACAAGGCCATTTCAGACTCAGCTTTAATGGAGTTGCTGCATATCCGTAAGACAAACTCCACTCATGCAACCTGCATGCAAGGCCTTAACCTGGTCTGTGACATTAATAGAACTTGTTGGCGGGATAGATTTGTGTCTCAAAGACTGCCCTGTCTGTAGAATAGACTCCCTCTCCATGTCAAGCAAAGTACCTCTTTAGCCCTCTTTAAGAGGAACCTGGATGACTGGAAGGGAAACAGAAAATACACCCCTGGGATCCCACTTGTGTCTCTGCTAGACAGGGAAAACAGGTGCTGACTGAGGGAACATGGATGAAATTTTTGGCTAGGCTTATAAGGACCTACGGGCCAACAGCCTAGTATCATCCTATGAACCTATGAACATGGATGGGGAGCCTGCTCCAGAGACTGGGTTTTATTTTATAATACCTCCTTAGAAAAAGTATTTTATTGTAATCACTGTGACTATCCTTCAGCAAGAGTCTATATCATGAAATCAAACTTCCAAAGTGTCAAACACCATAAGTTCGAACTTGGAAGATTGAATTTGGTTAACATCGACACTTCAAAACAGTGAATTCTTTCCCAGAGGAAAAATTTGCTGTTCGGAAAAACACACACATAACACAATTACACCAAACACCTTCAAAACCTACACTAAATGTAACATATACCACTATCTATGCATTATGCTTAACCCAGCCCTAACCCTAAAGTCCGTCACTACCGCACACTTACCTGACCTGCGCCCTAACCCTAACGTCCGTCACTACCGCACACTTACCTGACCCGCGCCCTAACCCTAAAGTCCGTCACTACCGCACACTTACCTGATCCGCGCCCTAACCCTAATGTCTGTCACTATCGCACACTTACCTGACCTGTGCCCTAACCCTAAAGTCCTTCACTATTGCACACTTACCTGACCTGTGCCCTAACCCTAAAGTCCGTCACTACCGCACACTTACCTGATCCGCGCCCTAACCCTAAAGTCGTCACTATCGCACACTTACCTGACCTGTGCCCTAACCCTAAAGTCCTTCACTATTGCACACTTACCTGACCCACGCCCTAACCCTAAAGCCTGTCACTACCCGTTCGTACACTTACCTTGACCTGGTCTGAAAATGCTGAAGCCGCAGAAACGGCCAACCAAATTTTTTCCCTGGGAAAGAATTCGGGTTTCTGCGGCTTCGAAGTTCTCAACTTTTGAACTACCAAGTTCGGCTTTCCGGTATTTGGCATTCTCAGTGTTCGATTTCGTGATAGGAACCCTGCAGCAACATCTCATCTGTACTATTCCAACCTACTTGGTTTCATTTGCCTAAATGCTTACAAGTATTTTGTCTATAATTCATGTACATAAATTCGTCCCTACACACACACACACACACACACACACACACACACACACACACACACACACACACACACACACACACACACACACACACACACACACACACACACACTCACACCTACACACACAAACACAAACACACACACTAAGGTATGTGAGATCTCAATTACTTTGCTAAGACCATCTAGCTAGCACATTGCACAAAACCAAAAATATATATATTTTAGTTCACTTAGGTAAGTCCACCAAGCTCTGCTTTCTGAAATTAATTGGATCTGACCAGTAATGTGATTATTCTTCTTAAAGTGAGGATTATCCTACTTAAATTTTTAAAACAGAGAAGTACAACTATCTGCTGCAGATTTTCATCCTTATATAAAATCCCACTTCTGTTCCCTATTTTTTTAAACAAGTTCCTACAACAGAATAGCAGCTGTCTGCAGAGAAGCTAAGGCAAAGTGGACAAAGTGACTTGATCTTTGGGCCCATTTTATTCTGTTAGAATGCCCCAGTAAAGTTCTCTAGTCTGCTGCAATCTTGCATCTAATCCGGCTTGCAGCAATAGAATTGTTACGGTAAGTCTTTAAAACAAAATATTTATTCATGTTGGGTACCTTCTTTTAAACAAATGTAGATATATACATTTGTACAAATTGTAAAAAAATAGCTTTATTATGATAAAGCATATATGCTTGAAGATTATAAAAAAATTTCAATTGAATTATATAAGCTTAGTTTTTATAACAAAAACTGATGTTGATAATATATCACTCCACCTTAGGAGTTTGTGACTGACAAATGAAAAGCAAGCTGTTCATGTCTATTTCATGTGAACAGCTGCATCTTTTCTCATTCCACTGTACATAGTCGTAACCTTTTAGTCCATAAATGAACTACATCTGTGCCTTATCTGCTACATTCGAATCGAGTCGCTTGCATTATTTTATATTGGATTCTGCAAACACTTGTCTGTGACAACATATTTAAGACCAAAATGTATAATATCAGAGGAAAAGTACTGAAAAACATTTAAATGCATACCATCTATGCCCTTATTAGCTAATTTCTTATTCGTTTTTAAACAAAGCCATTTATGTAATGGAAATACTCTCAATTCTTTATGTATTATGCGGTTTTAAAATACTTATACAAGTATGACAAATGCTTATTCTTTAGTTTACCATCACAATAGTATAAATGTTATTAAAAAGTATAATAGATGGACTCTTTAAGAGTGTGTGTGTGTGTGTGTGTGTGTGTGTGTGTGTGTGTGTGTGTGCCTGCGCGTGTGGGGTGGTGTCTATGTGTGTGTGTGTGTGTGTGTGTGTGTATATATATATATATATATATATATATATATATATATATATATATATATATATACGTATGTATTATGTATGAAACTTTAAAACACAGGGAAAACTGGTACTTCAGGAGGAACAAAGCTGCAGAATGAGACTCCTTGAAATCAGGACAGAAAGAACCTGTGAATTGTAGACAAGTTAATTTGAAACTTCAGCGTAATCAAGCACTTATAACTTGTGCAGAAATCAATACTTCTTTATTGAAAAAAATATATTAAACAGATAATCAGTTTTACTTTCACTGTGATTCATCAAATCCAGTTTACATGATATGTTTTCCACCAGTGTTTTTTCAGTGGCTTCATGATTTTCCTTATGGGTGGAAACGTTAGCCCTCCTGGCTGAAAACTATTGTACCCCACTACAAGTTTGTTGTATATATGCATAATATAAAACGGTATCTCTTTAAGATTCCCAGTAGGCAAGTGCAGAAAAGCATGTCACGTGATGCCCTTATTAAGGCAGTTCTGTTCCATGCCGCTAAAGAAGCTAAAAGAATCCATTGATCTTATTACTTAGCACTTGCTGTGGGGAAGTGAAGTTACAGAAAACAAACCAAATGCATCAGTGATTGCAACTTGCATGCTGCTGTGAGCGAAATAAATACTAGAACCAGAATATTGTTTAGCACCACCAAGCACAGACAAAGAAGGTATAAAAGGATAAAGCACTTCTAGACAAGGCTATGGACAATGTAACCCAATGAATCCCTGAATGAGCTCTCACATTAAGCCCACCACAAAGCCTAAGTGACTACTGAAGTTATGCCTTGGTGCACTAGCACACGTGTATCTCAGACATATAGTTCATGGCTGCCTTAAAACAGTCACTGGTGATGACAATAGACAATAATCCTATCTAGTCTGCATAAAGTGCATTTAAGATTCTGCCTACCCTCCATTCCTACCTATCCCTTTATCTCTTCTGTACCTGTCTCATGCCCTCTTGAATGCCTCTATAGATTGTCTGTCTCCACCTCCTAATAGTGCATATTCCATGAGTTTTCAACCCTCCTTGTGAAGAAGCATGTTCAGAGATCAAGGGGTGCTTTATAATTACAATTTTCTCTATATAGCTCCTCCTTCTCCCTCTGTCCACCTTGTTTGGTATGAAACCTTCACATCTTCCTGACATGACCTTTTGCACCAATATTGGGTTCCTTATGTTCTCACAAGAAATGAGTTTTAGTTCCTGTAATTTCTGACCATATTTGTTCTGCTCCATCCCACAGCTTAGCTTTCTTTAAGTCCTACCCCAGTCTTAGAGGTCCCCCAGAAATGTATGCGGTGGTCAAAGTGTGGTCTGAGCAGAGTTTTGTAGATGGGAATTATATTACATTTGCTTGATAGCAGATGTCTTCCTATTTAACATTCTACCATCTCTTCATCATACCTCTCAATCCCCTAGCACAAAGAATCTGAACAAAGCCTAAAACAATGGTGGGACAAAGGCCATTAATAAAATAATTATAAAACAATATATTATTATAAAGTAGGAACAGATTTTAAATATTGCTCTAATAAATGTATAAAGTTGTTAGAATTTAATGATGATTAATGATGTAAGCATGAGTTTTCAGCAGGATATGAAGTCTGTCATTATTTAGTGATTACAGTCCTCAGTGATTGGCCAGAAAACTTTTTTTATTTATTTTATTTATTTTACATTTGTTGACCGGGCTAGTCTGGCTGGATACATGTCCATTTTCAGCAGAGGCCCGAGGAGAAAAGCTCCACTATATACTGGTACATTACATAAAATCAATTACTATAAGATACAGCTTATAAGGATCTAAGAACTAATTGAAAGCAGGATATTAACAATACAGAAGCATTTTTACAGAAGTGTACAGTTCATAAATTACATCATTTTTACAGAAAATGTCTAATACTTAAAATACTAAATACTGTGTAGAATTCCTAATCCCATATTGTTACGAAAAGCAGGAGTAGTAATTTAGAGAGGACAGAAAAGGTAGCACATACAAAGGTCTATAACAGAGAGGATAGTGGGAGGAGAGGGAAAAGGAGGAAAGTAGTGGATATGGGGATAGAAAGAGTCCAAGTGCAGAGGCTAGTCTAGGTAGGAGCTGAAGAGATAGGTTAAAAATCAGAGTAGATGAGATGATAGGGTAGAGTGAAGAAAGTTAGTCAGGTGTACTACAAGAACAAATCCAGTGTTCTTGGAAGTACAGTTTAATTTTATGTTTGAAGAGAGGCAAAGAAGTAATTAGTGTTATATCCCTAGGCAACAGATTCCATATCCTACCTACAGAATTTGTGAAAAGAGAGTTGCCAGCTGAGTTGTTGGACTTTGTAGAACTGACCAAGAGTTTACTGGAGGATCTAAGGGAGGTTAGATTGTTGTAAGGGATTAATAGTTGAGAGAGTATAGGGTTGTTTCCAGGTTGGTGCAGTATTTTGTGGGCAATAGTGAGTTGTGAGACTGTAAGGTAGTTTTGTAATTCCAGCCAGCCTAAAAGTCTCAAATTATGACAGTGATGGGTTCTGAAGGGGTTTCCTGTGGCGAAGCGGGCAATGTTATTGTAGCAAATGGCTAGCTTGTTTAGGTTAGCTTTCTTAAGGTTGGTAAAGATCGGAGATGCATAAAATAAAGTGGATAAGAGATGGGAGTGGGCGATAGTAGCTCTGGTAGCTGGGGTTAGAAAGGTTTTAATACGGTATAAGGATCCTATTTTTCTGTTAACTGATTTGATGGTGTTGTTGATGTGATGATCTATATCTATATCTATATATTGTATCTGACCCGACACTTGCAGCAGCTGGAGAGGCCACAAAAGTTCCTCACCAAAAGGATAAAGGGTCTCAAACATCTGTCCTATGCTGCCGGACTGAAAGAACTCCAGCTCTATTCAGTCACTTACCGCTTGCTCAGAGGTGACCTTTGCCTAACATACAAGGCCATGTCAAACCCAGATTTGATGAATATGCTGCACCTCAAAAAATCTAGATCCATCAGAGCCACAAGGGCGGGAGACTTAAACCTCGACACGGCTATTAATAGGACGTGCTGGAGGGATAGATTCATCACCCAAAGACTCCCTATGCTGTGGAATAAAATCCCGGTATATGTGAGGCAGAGCACCTCGCTGGCCTTGTTCAAGAGAAATCTTGACCAATGGATGGGAGATCGCAGATATACCCCAGGGATTACCTCAGTGTCACTGCTCGACAGAGGCACAGCAAAATAATGGGTATAGTTCCCCATACTAAAGGGGTGGCGTAAGCCACAAAACTATGGGCTAAGCTTGTAAATGCCCTCGGGCAGATAGCCTAGTATGAACCTATGAACCTATGAACCTATGATCAAAAGTAAGATTATTATCGATAGTTATTCCTAACAGTTTAGTTGCAGAGTCAGGGGTGATGACAGTAGCATTATTAGACAAGATGGTGAAGTTTAGTGGGGAGGTCCGAGAGGTTGGGGAGAAGAGAAGAAGTTTGGTTTTTTTAGCATTAAGAAGGAGATACCGTCTAGTAAACCATGTTTCGACAGTGGTGAAAGTATTTTGAGTTAGAGAGATTAGATCTGAACAGGAAGATGCTGAGCAAATAATGGTAGAATCGTCAGTATATTGGATACAGGTAGCTTGAGGGATTACTGTGTGAAGGTCATTTATATAGAGGGAGAAAAGAAGAGGACCAAGAATAGAGCCCTGAGGGACTCCAATGGAAATGGGCAACAATGATGAGATATGGTTATCCCAAAGAACAGCTTGTTGTCTGTTATTCAGATAAGAGCTAAACCATTTAATGGCAAGATTATCAAATGAGAGGGATTCAAGGATATGAAGCAAAGAAGAGTGGTTGACCATGTCAAAGGCTTTGGAGAGGTCAATGAATAGAGCAGAAGAGAGAAGGTTATTATTGCGGTTACTATTGATAGTATCTACAAAGGAAAGGAGAGCAGTGGTTGTACTATGATGGGGTCTAAAGCCATGTTGACAATTAGCTATAATGTTGTGTAGTGAGAGGTATTGAACAAGTTGCTGATGTATACATTTCTCCATAATCTTTGCTAAGGGTGAGAGAAGAGCAATTGGTCTAAAGTTGGCGTATTCAATAGAGTTACCTCCTTTGTGTAGAGGGACAATATGAGAGACTTTTCAGATATCGGGGATAGTTCCCTCTTGGATTGTCCTATTGATGAGTATAGATATTGGGACTGCAATTTCTTTGGCTGCCTTTTGAAGATAAAGAGAAGGGAGTTTGTCAGCAGAGGGGGTACAAGGTTTCAGTTTGTAAATAAGTTTATAGATGAAAGAGGTAGGGATAGGTTGAAAAGTGAAGTTGTGAGCAGAGTCTATTAGATTATTTGGGGGATAGAAGTTGTTAGTGTTCAGTTGTCTAGCAAGAGCTTGAATAGATTCGGAAAAAAAAGAGTTAAACGCATTTGCGGTTAGATGAGGGGTGTTAGGGTCAGCATTGAGGGGTGAGGGAGTTTGGTTGTTCCTGGTGACAGGAGTCTATTGACTAGATACTTTGTAAGGAGCAGACTAAAAATGTGAGACAAAATCTGGATGTTATGTCTAAATCTGGACAGTTGAGAGGTATGCCTTCATCCCTGCCCCTCACTTTACTTTTTTCTATTTCCTTTATGCCCTCTTGGATGCCTCTGTAAATTCCTTCTGCAGTCCTCATTCCAGTATAACAGTCTATGGACCTACAACCCTTTATGGGAATAAATGCTTTCATAGATCCAAAAAGCAGTTAATCCATACAGTCTGTTACCTGTATCCTTCCTTCCCTCGTTCTCTGTCCTTAATCATCAGGATGACCCTTTTCATCATATTTTCCCTCCTGAAGATTGAGCCTAGCATTGTGTGTTCTGCTGATGCTGACGTCTGACTCTGCTCGTAGTGGTGCAGTCCTGCTGTGATTGACCCTCCCAGATCCTGCTTTATGACTATCAGTTCCACACTGCCCCCACCCACAGCTGTTACCTCTCACTAGGATCATCACGGCCCTAGTGCACTACT
The DNA here is from genome assembly GCF_019279795.1 of Protopterus annectens. NCBI lineage: Eukaryota > Metazoa > Chordata > Ceratodontiformes > Protopteridae > Protopterus > Protopterus annectens. Next base: position 1,506,830,983 of record NC_056746.1, on the reverse strand, counting down.
TTACATTTGTTTCCACAGACCTTCAGCTGCTATCGCTCTCCCCACTTGTTCATCCTTTCAGAGTCCTTTCCTAGGTTCTCCCATTACCCTGCATTGTTACACATGTATTCCTGAGATATAACACAAACACACTGAACAGTATCACAAATCAAATTATCACAATTTTTTAACACTTTAGCAGCTCTAAACTTTAGTACTGGCTGTAATGAAATGCAGTCATTGATACCAGGAAAATGGGTGGCGTCTAGTCTCATCTGCCAGTAAAGCTTCCTGTACTGGAGACAGGTCTCCCAAGCACCACCCCTTTGGATTAATATCCAAAGAATACAAAATGCCACATAAAAATCTGTGAATGCTGGTACAGTCCAAAGAATGTTTGTAGAGAGCATTTTGGTATTTGTAGACCTAATATAGGATCATAGGATCACAGGGAGTTACTAGGCTTATGGCCCTAGGACCCTTACAAGACTAGCCATGTTCTTATCCTTATTTCCACAATCAGCACCTATTGCCCCTGTCAAAGAAAGACACAGGTGGAACCCCTGAGGTGAATTTACGATCAGCCATCCAACCATCCAGATTGCATTTGAAGAAGTCAAAAGAGGTACTATGACATGAAGTGCAAGTCTGTTCCAAAGGTGTGGTAACCTGTGGGAGATAAATTTATCCCTCCAGCAGGTTTTATTAATGTCACATACCAGGTTAAGGTCTTTACAGAAAGTAACCCGTGTACCATTTCACTTAAGGATAGGCAGCATTTCCAGTAAAGCAGGGTCAGAGACTGCCTTGTATGCAATGCAGAGATCACTTCTGAGTAGTCTGTATGAAACAGAATAAAGTGACAGTGATTTCAGATGCTGAAGACCTTGAAGTTTCCTTGTGAGTAACCTTTGTGGTTTCTCAATTGCTGCAGGTGCTTGGGAAGGTGCATACCAAAAGAGGCGTTGTACTCAGTTATTGGCCTGATGAGAGAACAGTAGAGTGAGGTTATAACTTCTTTTTTTCTGGAGGCAGTGCCCTTACTTATGAGATGAGCAATATAGAATGCCCTTCTTACCACTGTGGAGACATGGTGGTCAAAGGTAAGGTCTGAGTGCATTCTTAAGGTGTTGGTAATGATGTGATAGTTAGCAGGAACATTGCTTTTACTGAAAGGAATGAAAATACATTTTTTTCACTGAGTTTAAGGCCATAACTTTGGCACCAATCATTTGTTTGTGTAAGACCCTCTTGTAGGATGTTGACATCATTTGGACAGTTTATGACCGATTCCAGTTTGCAGTCATTGGCAAACTTTTTCAGCCACAGACCTTTAGTTTTTGCTTGTACTTCAGAGAAATAGATTCTAAAGCGTAGAGGTCCCAGGACTGATGCCTGTGGAACACCACTGGTTAAAGGTCTGCTGTTGGAGGTGGATTCCCCTATTTTCACTATATGAGTTCTATCAGTGAGCCAGTTACTCACCCATCTAATTATATAAGGGTTGATGCCTAGTTGGGTGAGTTTGTCAATAATGCCTGAGTGGGGGATAGTATCAAACACCTTGACTAAGTCCAGGTAGGCTGTATATACAGATTTCCCTTTGTTCAGTGCCTTCGTGACTGTTTCAAAGAAGTCCACCAGGTTTAACAGGCATGATCTCCCTTTGACAAATCCAAACTGAATAGGGTCAAGTGTTTGGTGATGACCTACATCTGTGTTTATAAGGTCGATGATGATGTTCACAGGCTGAGTACATGTGGTATCATTATCTACCCATTTGGCTGAAATCTGGGCCTTTTCTTTTAGGTTATGGATGTAACTATAGAATGCCTTGTGGCTGTCCTTTGTTGAGGAAGCTAATTTGGACCTGTAGTTTTATTTATTTTATTTATTTATTTTACATTTGTTGACCGGGATAGTCTGTCTGGAATCATGACCATTTTCAGCGGAGGCCCAGGGAGAAAAGCTCCAACACAGACAGTTACAATTAAAAACAGTTATAAACAATGTAGACATTTTACAGATTTGATATATACAAAGAATGTAAAAGCAAGTTCACAGGATAAAGTTTCCCTTAGGTTAAACACAGGGGACATTTTAACAGTATTTTGAGAAATAATTCTCATTTTACATAAGAGTTAGCCAGGCTTGTTGCAGTGGCAAAGCCAGTTTAGAGCCAGATGTTGTTTGAGTCTGGTTTTAAATTGAGTTAGGGAGGAGAGCAATCTAATATCAATTGGGAGTAGGTTCCAGACTCTACCAACAGAGTTTGCAAAGAGGACGTCACAAGAAGTCTTATTTGCTTATTTTAGCTGAGGAGGGAGTATTTCCACTTTAGGAGGACTTGCTCCCTCTTACTGTTAGACAGCAATTTCTTCATCTTATTGTAAAGCCTGTTAATAGCAGTTGTTCAACAGGCAGGTTTGCTCTTTCTTGAGGAGCTTGTTTTGGTTATATCAGGTACGGCAAGTCAATGCAGTAATGCAGGTGTTTATATAAAGCATTGGTGTAGAGCTCAGCATAGTTGCCAGTTCCATCTGAGGGAGAAGGAGCAGTGAAGCTATTTATACCATCCTGTAAAAAGTTATAATCTGCTTTCTAGGAGTTTTTTAGTTTAGTTGCTACAGTTGGGGAGAGGGTCAGGTGTGATAGTTACTTTGAATGAGACCACTTTGTGGTCAGATCTCACCAGAGATGACATCACGGGGGGGGGTGCTACAGTGGTTTGCCATATTGGCAAGCACCAGATCTAGGATGTTGGCACCCCTTGTGGGAGTGTCAACCTGCTGGTCCAGGGCAATGGAGTTAATGAAGTCAAGGAACCTTTGGGCAAGTGAGTTAGAGCACAAGTAATTTACCCAGTCAGTGGATGGGCCCCTTTGGCAAAAATAAAGTGCCCACAAATTACCACATAGGTGGTAATCCATTAAGTACAGAAGAAGTAATTAGGGACCTGGGGACACAATTTTATAGCAATCTCTCATTTGACAACCACGTGGCCAAAGTGGTTAGAAAAACATTTTATATAGCCCACCTAATCATGAAGGGATTCACATCTAGATCAGGGGAGGTCATCGTGCCTCTTTACTCATCCCTCATCAGGCCCATAATCGAGTACAATGCCCCTTTTGGGATGTACCTTACCAGACACCTGCAGAAACTGGAAAGACCCCAAAAGTACCTCACCAAGAGGATCAAAGGGCTCAAACAGATGCCATATGCTGCCCGGTTAAAGAAACTCCAGCTCTACTTAGTGGCATACCGCCTGCTCAGAGGCGATCTGTGCCTGACGTATAAAGCCATGTCCAACCCGGAATTAATGGACATGCTGCACCTCAGAAAATCCAAATCCCATTGAGCTACATGCTTGAGAGACTTGAACCTCAGCACTGAAATAAATAGGACATGCTGGAGGGACAGATTCATAACCCAGAGGCTCCCTTCACTCTGGAATAGAATCCCAGTCCAGGTTAGGCAGAGTCCCTCATTGGCTCTCTTCAAGAGGAATCTTGATGAGTGGATGGGAGATCGTAGGTTTACCTCTGGTATCACTTCTGTGTCACTGTTAGACAGAGGCACAGTATACTAACCTCGAAAAAGGGCATAGCAAAATTAACTTAAAATGGGTGGCGAAAGCCAAACACACTCTGGCTAGGCTTATAAATGCCCTAGGGCAGATAGCCTAGTATGAACCTATGAACCTATAAAGTCACCCAAAACCATGGTTTTCAGATGTATCTTGATAGACTCAAGTAGATCCAAATAGGCAGAGTGGGTGTCCTGATTCATGGAGGGGGTCCTGTAGCTTCAATGACTTGAATAGGTGTCCTACCAACAGTTAATTTCACCTGAAGTGTCTCCAGGGAATTATACTGTTTAACTACTCTGGAGCTGTATTTATCTTTAATGAATATTGATACACCACCTCCTTTAGTTTTCAAGCCTTCAGTTTGAGGTCTGAACGTGTGGAGGAGGTGTAACCCAGTATGGCTGGAGTGCTCTCTACAGTCTTGAACCAGATCTCCGTGACTCCACAAATGTCTGCATCTTCTAAGGTGAAGACAGCTTCCAATGAGTGCAGTTTCATGTTGAGACTCCTAGTGTTTAGCAGGATAACCTTTTTGTAGATGATGTTTTCACATTGGGAATTTTGTCCTTGAGATACTGCATTAAAAAGGCACTATGGGGGTGGCAAGAGCCTTAGCCAGTAGCTGAAATCCCAGGGATGACATAAAAACACCATCTCTGGCAAAGCATTGAGATCTGCCGATCATGTCATCCCAGACTGACAGATAGTGGATCCAGTTAGAACGACACCAGAAGTTAAGCCAATCATTTTCTGTTTGTATGCTGTAGGTGGATTGGACACTCTAAATTGCCCGTAGGTGTGAGTGTATGCATGTGTGTGCCTTCTGTGGAAGGGTGGGTGCTGGGCTGGCAACTCAACACTGTAAAACTCCACTGCCAATCATTCTGCAGACCATTGTTCCACTGTGGCGACCCCTATCTGGGAAAAGCCAAAAGAAGAAGAAGAAGATTGAGGCATCATCCTAGGTGAAAGTAAAATGCTGCTTAAGGCTAGGGACATACCTGCCTGAGTCACATAGTCCAAGTGCTCAGTCATGTCACTCTTCATGTAGTCCAGAGAGGTACATCTCAAATCATTCACACCAACATGGACTATGATGGAGTCATAACAGTACCTGTTGTTGACAGACATGAGTGCATGTGTGATATGATGTATCCTGGCACTGGACAGACAGCTGACTGTGACCTTTTCCATATCCGGCCTTGTGAGAGGGACATCAGTGTGTCTCATGATGGAATCACCTATGACTAATATGTTTGATTCTGTGTTTTGCCTTTTGCCTTAAAGGTTTGACCAGTGAGGCACTGGTGCATGAGCTATTATGTGTAATGAGTTCTGCAGAGGAAGTATTATGTGTAGTGTGCTTGTATTTGTGTTTGGAAAGTCTCAGGAGTTTAGGTATGTTTCTGTTGAGTACCTCCACATATGTACGTATGTCTGATGTGGGTTTGGGTGGAGTAGGCTGTGAGGTGTGCATGCTGGCAACCCATTCATTGTCATATGTACTGACTGGTGTGTAAGAGAGCATGGATTCAAGGTTATTAATATAGTTGCATCTCTCACATGCTGTGTTTGTGTGGACTAGGAGTAAAAGGTTGTCAGTGAATATGAGGCAGTTGTTAAAAAGCCTTAGGATGCCCATGTCGACCAAGCTGGCTGGAGAAACTATGGGAAATTGTCCATCCATAGTGATAGGTAAATTTATATGATCTGGAGAAGAGGTCACACTTAGGAGTGGCTAGTGGGTGAGAGGTGTATTGGTACCTCTGAGGATAGGCTTAGTGTTCCACCTGACAGTAGAGCAGGGCCATGAGAAACCTCTGGAGGACCACAAACAAAGTACTAAGGAAAAATTTAACAAATCAAATGTTTTTGCATCTATAAACAGTAACCATCACTATGTGGCAGTACACGATGGAGCGCTATACGCAAACAAATGCAAATGCAAGGCTTAAATAAAACATGAAAAATACCGTTTATAGCTCAAACTACCCAATAAGAATGCACTCTCTGAGATCTACTCCAAACACCCTGGATTAGATGGGAGCCAGACAGCACTTTCCTCACACAATAGTGCAGAAAGGCCTTCACTGACAAAGGTGGCTTGAAGTT